>NC_088921.1:7892500-7970000 GCF_038396675.1 Hydra vulgaris | reverse complement strand
GCACCACCATCAAGAGCTGTTATGCAAATAATAGCAAAAGATTTGGAGCAGCTCTGGAATGTGAAATTTAGCATGCCCTCAGTATCCAGAGCTGGCATCACAAAAAAATTGAATGAAGTTGTGAATGCTTATAAATTAAGTTTGAAGAGAAAATCGAATATGGATTTTTTTATGCCATTTGATATCCTTAATAAAAATATAAAGCTGAAGAGGGAAGAGCAGATCTTCTACAATCATCAAATGGATGATAGAAAGAGCTGTGTATTAACCAGCCAAACAGTTGTTGAGCATCCTGCTAACAGGCAGTTGATACCAAAAAACATGGATCTTGATTATGTAGAGCAACTGTACACAGAGTCAAGCTCTGAAAATGATGATAACGTTGATGATTTTCAGCCTTTGTTTGAACGACCCAAACGGAAGTTTAAATCAAAGGTGAGTAATAATAATTTTTGGAAATAAAAAAAGTTTTTTTATTAAATTTATATTAATTTTACTTTTGGTTTAAGGCGATGCCAATTGCCATTATGTGCGCAGAAGCTGGTATCTCAACCCACAAAGGAGTTAGTGTAACTCGCTCATTAAGTTATTTCCATAGTGACATTCCAACTCCAAATCAATCGGCTATTTTTAAAGCTGGTAAAAGGTTGCAAGTCACAACTCTACTTAAACTTAAAGAAGCTTTGTCTGTTCAATTATCCTGAAAAGGTGTGCCACCATATGATTATGGGATTAAAAAAGTGGAACGCATGGTCATCGCCCTTCAGTCTGATGGACCAATATTTTGGTACATTGGCCTCAAAACATTACATACTAGCGGAACTTCTAAAAATCTAGCCGAAATGATAACGGAAACATTGTTAGAGCATAATGTTGTGCATAAAATATCCCTTATAATTTGTGACACCTGCTCTGTCAATACAGGTTAGTAAAATTAAAATTATTTATTTTAAAATAATAAAATAATACAATTAAATAAGTTATTCCATTTTACTTCAGGTGGATCTTATGATGGTTCTGGTGGAGTAGTAGGGATTTTAAGATCTAAGCTATTTAACAGGCCTGTTCCTTATTATGGATGCAATGCTCACATTTTGGACCTTGTTTTGAAAAAAATGGTAATTTTCCACTTGCCAACACCATCAAAATTGCCTACTCTAACTGATTTTAAGTTCATTCAAAAACTAAAAAATAAGTATCCGCAATTAAAAGAATCATACAATATCCTGGATAAAACACCTCATCCTCCTCCTACTGTAAAAACCTGGAGAGATGATTATAAGCTATTGGCTAGGTTTGTTTTATTAAAAATTATTATTTTCAATATCAATGATTTGTATATGTGATGAATGCGTTGATCCATTTTATTGTTTATTTTTCCAGGTTATGTATTGCATTTAGGCACTATTTGGACAACAATATTTTACCCAAACTGCAGCTACCAACGAAATTACCAAGTTCTCACTCAGCAAGGTGGAACAGCAGAGCAATATATGTCTTGTTAGGCTACTTTCTACTTCCTGAAGAACGACCATTATTGAAAGAAATAGCTAAATTTATTAGCTGTTCTTGGTCACTTACATGGTTTAAAATGAGAGAGGAACCCAACTGGGAAAACTTAAAAGAAACTACATCAAGTTGCATTAAAGCCCAAGAAGCTCTGACAAGACATATTCTTGGTGTTAAAATCTCATTCAAGAATGTGCATTGAACAAATGAGGTAGCTAAGAGAGGACTCCGAGCTATGGACATCCGATGTTCCCGGGCTAAGTCTGATGATGCTCTTGAGAGACTTTTTTTAACAGAAATGTTTATGCAAATGTCGAATAAAAAATAACTTCACTTTATAAACTTTGTCGTATTTCTTTTGCTTATGTATAAAATAAAAAGAGACTAAAAAAAAGAAATAAATTTGTCTTATTTCCATAAAGGTCATATTTCCATATATATATATATATATATATATATAGACATAAATTTATATATATATATAAATAAACATATATATATATATATATATATATATATATATATATATATATATATATACATACATATATATATATATATATATATATATATACATATATATATATATATATATATATATATATATATATATATATATATATATATATATATATATATCTATATATATATATATATATATATATATATATATATATATATGTTATAATATAATAATTTAAAGTATGCATTTTGTGTTTCAGAGTGACTGAATATAAAAATGTAGTATAGCTTATATACTACATTTTTATATTCAGTCTACTTATATACTACTATATATACGACTACTTCTATGCACTTATTGTTATTGACAATAATCTATTGATGTATTGATTTTCGATTTATATATGATGTTTTTATTTGTATATACTTATTTGTTACATTTTTTCATTTCAGATTTATTATATGATAGATTTATGGGATCTAGAAGAACAAAGTATTGTAAATTTGTATGAATTTTTTAAAAGACATATACTAATAATTAGTCCAGTCAATGTCTAAACTTCAATGTTGCATATGTCATTTTAAAGTAGTTTCTAGGCTTTTCTTAATGTGTTTCTTATTCACATGGTTTTTCAAGCAAGGTCTGCAAGCAAATTTGAGCTGAAAAATTTTTTCCTAGCCTTTAAGGAGAAATGATGTTGTTCTTTGTTTAATTTAATTTGTTTAAATATAGTAGTTTCAATAAATAAATGTTCTTTTGTTCTTGGTTTTTTTACTTATTTGTTTTCAGATTCATAAGAACTAGGCAACTAAGCTTAGCAAGATTGATTTATTTTTTAGTGTAATTGGAAAGAACTTGAGCGTTTTTTAGTCACTTCACACAGTATTAGTGGTACTGATATTAGTTACTGATTAAGTTTACTTTTTTTTTATATTGGATTTATTTTATATTAGATATATATTTTGTGTGCTTAACATGGAAAACTAACTGTAATTTGTTGTCATGAAAGTGATCAACAAATTACAGTCAGTAATTTGTTGATCACTTGCTTAAATAATTTTATGCATTGTAGCCTAGAATTTCTGTTAAATTAAAAATACTTGATTTAAATAAATATTGTTTAATATTTTTGAAAAACGACATATGTATATAAACATAAAAAGATAAAGATTTCAATAAATCTTAATTTTAAATATAGTCTTTCATTATAAAAGATTACAATTTGTAAGATTCGTTTATATTTTTTAATTATTCAGTTGTAACAATAGTAATATTACTGGTAATATGTTTAATGATAATAGTGAAATTGAAGTAGATAATATTAGGCTCAAAGAAGTTATTAATGTGAATGCTAATAGGCAACTTAAAAATTGTTGTTGTCAAGTGAAAGAGGTAGATCTAGACAAAATGAAATTAATTAAAATCTAGACAAAATGAACTTAATTGTGGTTGAAATGTAAAAAATGCTGCTCAGCAAGCAGCAAACTTACTTGCCAGTGTCAAGCAGTGTTAATGTCTATTAATTTGATTTTACTTTAGACAATTTAGAACAAAACAAAGTATGCATTTTACTATTTATAGTAACTTTATATTACAATAACTAATTAAATTTTTTCATAATTTCAAACACATTTTTTTTTTGGTTGTCTTTGTCATCACTTGATTAGTTTGCTTACTGTTAAAATATGCTTTTAATTTTGTAAATTTAATATGTGAAATTTACTCTATTAATCATTAGTCAACAGTTAGAGAGAAGCTGGAGCTTAATTAAGAAATGCTGGAAATTAAATCAAGGAAAAAATAATTTTGTTTACTGGTAACATAATAAAACCAGTTACTACTATTTATTGCGTGTTTTTTTACTTTTTTTAACATGCTGTTTGGAAACACTTTCTCTCCCTCTCTTTCTTAGATGAGAGGGAGAATTAATAAAACTTATGTAATTACCTTACCTTATTAAGTCGTGGTGTTATTTGCTAGTGTTACTATATTGTGTTGTCTAGCTTTTTTATAATCTTTTCATTTTTAATTACTCTGGAGACAGAGTAATGTGTGCTTACAAATATTTTATGCTATGTGCTGTTGTTACTGTGTTTTGTGTTGATAGACGTAGGCTGTTATAGCTATTTTTTTATTCTTGTTAGAAGAATCAGTATAATAATAATTTCTGTAATATTATTATACTGATTCTTCTAACAATAAAATGAAAATAACACTTTTTTAATTAAAAATTTTAATTTTTTTTTCATTTGTTTTTAGGTATTTGCAGGCTTTATTTGACTTTCTTTTTCTGGAACCTGTGTTTTGACAGATTTTAAAAAGAACTTAACTTATTTTTGTGCGGTTTTTATGTCGTTAATTATAAGCAATGACATTGCTGATAGGGAGTCAAAGTTAAAGTATTATTTATAGACAAATTTGTATTTAATTTTTCAGATCATATATCAAGTTTGTATTATGTTTTGTTATTTATGATTTAATTACTCATAACCCGTATTAGGGGTTGCTTACTGCTAGTTTTTTATTATTGTTAGTGTTGTAAATTTCTACTGTTATTATTATAATTGTAGTTGTTATTGTTATTACTACTGTTATTATTACAATGATTATTATTGTATTATTATACAGGCCAACAAAAATCAAATTTTTTTCTGGTGTTGATCAAACAATTTGTTTTTTTGTATAGCATTTCTCATTTTGATTTCAAATATGCAACTCATTTTTCACCATCATATGTTTGTTTTTAATGCACTTAATTTTTAAATACTTATATATACTTATTCAATAAACCAAAAATTATTTTTATGTGAAAAAAAATCTGCGTATTCATTTAGTTAATTAATTTATTTTATTAATGCATGTAAATGTTTTATAAATATTTTTATATAAAGAAAAAAGAAAAAACACTAGGTATATTTTATGAAAGTATATGTCCGTTTTACGTTTAATTTTAACATAAAACTGATTAATTGAACGTAATTGAACATTGAATATACTGAATGACTTTATAGCTTTGAGCGGCCGTGGCGCAGTGGTTAGAGCGTTTACTATATAAGCAAGAGATCCAGGTTCGAACCGAGCTCTGGACAAATTTTCGCGTCACGGTATGGAAGGAGGCGTGAACTTCCAGGTTAAATGCACTTCCGCGGTGTTCTGTGACAAGACCGTATGGACTTCTTGGGGCACATAAAAAAAAAATAGCTTTATTTTTTTAAATATTAACTTTTAAGGTGGTTCACCACTAAAAATTTTTATCAAAAGTTGGTTTTTGAGATTACTTTTGTTTTCTGGTAATTCAACGTAGCTGTAAACATTTCTGGAGTCTGTTTTAATATGTCTTGAGTATTTTTTGAGGTATTTCACTTTATTTAGACCTTATTAGACAACTTTTCATAGCAACGACCCCTAGCAACACAAACTTATGTTTTATGTCAAATTTGGTTAGTTACGCATTAGTATAGTAGGCCAGCATGGTTTGACAAAAGTTTAGAATATAACAGTGTATGGAAGGTATTTTTGTATGATTCATCAGATACTATCTTCTGATAATTTATTGTTGTAATTAAAAAGCTTTGTATATTTTCTTATTATTTAGTTTAACTTATCGGTTTTATATTATATATTTTAAAATATTAGAATATTATATATAATGGAAAAGGAAAAAATCATTTCATTGCAACGAAGACGAAAATGTTGATCGTGTTTCAGTCAGCAAAGTTTCTTCAATAAAAGCTGATAACTATAGTAATCCAGAAAATTATAAAATAATAAACTTTTTTATTTAAAAAAAAGTTATTTATAGTTTTTGGCAGTTGCCCAGAATGTAACAGTTGTATTGTTTTTACAGATGACAACAATAAACGAAGTAGGTTTTCTCTCAAGCTGAACTTTAAATGTACCAAATGTAATTTTCATTATTGCACATATACATCTAATGATGTTAAAAAATCTGTACCTAAACAAGGCAGAATTTATTTCGATATCAACCTCAGAATGGTTATTGCTTTTCGTGAAATTGGGAAAGGACACCAAGCCTTAGTGGACTTTTCCCAAATCGTAAACACTTCATGTATGAATAACAACTCATTTAAAAAAGTCAACAGCATATTCAAAATGCAAAAACGTGAACATGTTTCACTAAATGGTGTGGTGACCACTATTTCATATGGGCAATGTATTGACTTTGAAGTCTTTTGCAAGTATTGTACGGGATGTAGAATGTAAAAAAGAAAGCAGAATAATCCAGGATATGCTGAATGGAAGGCTTATCATATTTGCTCCTTAAATCACACAGCCTCGTCCGGGGCAATGAAAAGTGTTGGTGGGGTAAAGATATTTTATCGTTCTGTAAAAAAAAAAATGATTTGATTTATAAATATTATTTGGGAGATATGGATTCCTTTGCATTTTATGATGTTCTTAACAGTAATCCATAAGGAAAGTATCAAATTGAACCGGAAAACTTAGAGTGTGTTGGTCATATCCAAAAGCACATTGGTACCAGACTATGTAGTCAAAGAAAAAATCGGCATCACGGTAATCGGTTAACTAGACAAGAAAAATTGACAGAATGCGCAATTAATAAAATACAAAACTATTTTGGTATGGCATTAGACAGGTTGCAGCTAATAATTCCTTAAGTGAAAATGAAAAGGTATACCAAATGAAAAAAAACATTAGCGCCGTTCTTTACCTTTGCACTAATTTTCCAGATCAATTTCATCGCCACGTGTTATGTCTAGTGGGTTCCAATAGCTGGTGAAAATGGAAGAAAGAAAATTCTTCATGTTACAGTATTTACATACCTAAAGTTAATTTACCAGTATGAATATATCATATCATTAAGAAAGAGTTTGAAGAATTGAGTGATGACAACCTTTTGAAAAAATGCACTCATGGTCAAACACAGAATTCTTATGAGGGTCCTAATAGTATTATATGATCTAGATGCCCGAAAAACATTTTTATTCACAAAGCTTCATTTGAGTTGGGAGTGAACTCAGCTGTATTGTATTTTAATGAGGGAACTGCTGGTGTTCTGAGAGTAATGAGTCACCTCAACCTTGAAAATGGTGTAAAATCCACAATGTCCTCATTTTATAGGGATCAAAAACGCGTTACCAGTATGAATAAAAAAAAACACTTTTGAAAAAAAAAGTAGAAGGATGCATTTAAAAGCCATTAATAAGGGTTGGCAAAATGAAGAACAACAACAGAAAACTTTTGAACCATACTTATCTGGAAGTTTTTGATATTTTTTTTAGTTATAAAATGTTTATTGTTGTTTTTCTGCATTCGCTTTTTTGCGCAATTTTTAATTTTTGAAATGTCATAACTTTTAAATGACTTGAGTTTTTTACTTCAAATTTTTAGGACATGTTCTACATATAATGATAGAGGGCCTGAACCAAATATATGCTAAAAACAAAGTAGTTAATGAATTATTTACATTTTACTATTTTGTTTCATTAGCCAACCCTCCAAAATTTGATGTTTTTGCCAAAAAAAATCAAAAATTTCAACTTTTACTAAAAATATAACAATGATTTTGGTTAAGGCCCTTCATTTTATGGGCATTAAACTGTTTGCCAAATATAAAGCTCTAACTTCTAATTGTTTCCTAGTTATCGTTTTTCAAAATTTTGTTCAAAATTGACTGATTTTGCAACCTTTATGACATATTTTCGCAATTTTAGGAATACATTGTTGTAAAATGACACCTATGTTGTTTTTTATTTTCTTATGTTATGCTTTTATACACTTTTTAATTTGAAATTATGAAATTTGGAGATTTTTTTTTTTTTTTGGTGAACCACCTTAATAAAATAAAAAGTAAAATCATTTATTGATTATTTATTTCATATTAAAAAAAATCTGCATATATTAAGATATTTAATTTATTTATTTTAATTATGTGTGTAAATAATAATAATTATGTGGTGAATACTTGTAAAATTTTTTCAAAAAAAAAAAAGAAAAGAAAAAAGTTATGTTTTATATATGTATATGTTTTACGTTGAATTTAATCATAAAACTGGTCGAATATATTGAATCGAATTATTGATCGAATTATTCGAATATATTGAATTACTTTAATAGCTTTTTTTTTCATTCATTTCAATTTCATTCATTCATTTCATTATTACAAAGCTTTTGCTTTACGAATATTTTCGAACTTTTTTTTTAACCTTTAATAAAGCTGAAAGCAACCACTATTAAAGTTAGAGGTAAGTCGAAGAAACACGAAGAAGTTTAAAGAGCTAAATTAGAGCAGCTTCAGTGACGGATCCAGAAAGGGAGGGGAGTGATGAGTTAGAGGATGATGCATCCTCCCTTCCTCAATACCATAACCTGAAAGTCCTAAAATATATTAGAAATGGAGGACTTTTTTTTTTTGACGCAAATAGGATACAAAATAGAAAAATATTACAACACCCCTCTCTTCCCCAACAAAATTCCTGGATCCGTCACTGAGCAGCTCAAACATACTGTCAGTTAAACAAATCTTTTAGTCTATATTAATAAACAGCCAAGCACTTCTGATACCTCAAATAGTATTTTAATTTGAAAATCGTTGTCACATTTTCGACAACGATGACGAAAGTTCATTACCAAGAAAAAAATTAGCTAAATGGAGGACTTATTAAATTTGAACCTCAATCGTTTTCTAAAATTATTAGAATATGTTCTTTCCTTTTTCTATAGAAAAAACATAATCTAAAGATTATGTTTTTTAAAAATTTCAAAATTTAATCTCATTAATTGTTATAACAATAAATTTATTTAAGTTTTGCGTTAGGTGAAACTATTTTTTTACTCGTGAGAGAGTCCAAGGCACAAAAGTTTAACGTTGATATATTTTTTTTGACGAATAGTATAGAGTGACGGATACAGAAATATTTTTAGGAAGGATGCTAATCCAAAAATAAATTTTTATAAAAATTAGGTTCTCGATTTTTTTGATATTGAATAACTTAGATATTCTGCTCAGGGGTTATGCAACTCCCCTGGAGCCGTAACTCATTGTATACAAAATTATTTTTGAGATATTTTAATTGTATATTATCTAAATTATTTTAAATTTATTTTCTTAGTGTATTATTTTATATTATATTTATATTTCAATTATTATATGGTTAAGTATGGTAGGTAATATGGTAAGATCTGCAGAGTCCGAATTTATATTTATACGACATGTAAACAGAAAAAATATATATATGTTTTTTAATAAGAAAAATTTCAGACAGTTTGTTTTGAAAAATTATAGTTTTATAATTATAGTTATAGAAGAAAATGGGAGATTAAGGAAGGTATGATGTTATACAAGAAAAATTTATTTTTTAAATAGTCTTCGAAAGCTTCCGACTGCCTACACGAGTTCAACAAATTGTTAAAAGACAGGCCTATATACACAATTAGTATCTTTTTTTTTTAACAAAAAAGCTTGTATCAATAAACAAAGCAGATGTTCATAAACAAAGTAGATGTTCATAAACAAAGTTGGTATATGCTCTTTAGCTATAGAGAATGAAAATAAAAAATGATGGAGTTATCTTAACCAAAAATAATATATCTTAATATATCAAATAATATTCTAAACCGATAAAGCACAGCAATAAAAAAAGAAATAAGACAATTAAGAAATAACTGCGGAGCTACTCAATTCCAAAATACATTTCAATTAATTCCAAAATTCTCAAATAATGCAGGACCTTGTTCATAAACGTTGCAGAACCATATTGTTAAGCGATTAGAAACTGTTTTCTCAAAAAATGCTACCACAAACGATTCATAGCCATGTTCTTTTTACAATGCAGAACTACTTTTGTAAACAGTGTTTTCATTTACAAAAGTCTATACGATAAACTACGGCAACCTAAATAACGAAACTCTAGATGAGCAAAATTTTCATACTTTGCAAGTAGGTGGGGTAAAACAGTTAAAGACTGGCAGTTATTCTTTGGTTGCAAAGTCAATAATCAAATTAAACGTGAAAAATACACAAAATTTTTGGGATTACTTTTTTATGAAAATTTGTCATGGAGAAATTATATTGGTCTTCTTGAAACAAAGGTGTCCTCTGTAATAGGTGTTTTGTATAAGTCAAGACCTTTTCTCGATAGTAAATCACGTAATATGCTTTACTTTAGCCTTGTACATAGTCAGCTTTTGTACGCAAATATTGTATGGGCCAGCACCCATAAAACCAAATTGCTAAAATTGCAAAGTCTGCAAAACCATGCATGCAAAACAATTAATTATTTAAATAGGTTAGTAAACCCGGCCTCAGTGATGAAAAGCATGATGGTTCTGGATATTGAGAAACTTAACACATTACAGATATTAATTTTTATGTATAAGTATAAAGACAATCTTCTACCAATCGTTTTTTCAGATAACTTCCTAATATCATTTTCTGAAAAATATAATCTGCGTTTAAATACCAGGAACGACTATCAACTAGGAAAAATTAAATCACAGCAGTCAAGTTTTCTAATTACAAACCGTGGTCCATCGATATGGAATCGTTTCCAAAATAAAAATATTAAAGACCTAAAAAGCATTTCATCGTTTAAACAACAAACTAAAATGCATCTCCTTAATTCCTGACATATATATTATAGCTTACAGTATTTGTTTTCAGATTTTTTGTATTTTTTCTTTTTATTTATTTATTTATTTTTTTTTTCTTCTTCTTATGTGTTTTAATTTTTTTGTTTTTTTTGTTTTCAATTTTTTTTACACTAAAAAAAAAAAAATGAGTTTTGCTTTATTAAATTTTTATTTTACTTTAAAAATTAAAGTGTTTTTTTTATTTTTATTTTAATGAATGACTAAAGGGGCACTATGAAAAGGTTGTGATGATAAACGCATCATCCTTACCTTCTTTGAATCCCGGACTGATTATAACAGTATATATATATTATAAATTAAAAAGATTAAAAACGCTTTTTATAAAGGTTTTTTATGTTTACCATGTTATTTATTTTATTTGAATAACTGTAATATTATATATATATATATATATATATATATATATATATATATATATATATATATATATATATATATATATATATATATATATATATATATTCTATTAAACACCCAATAATTACATAAATTATAGGTAAAAAAAAAAACAAATAAAGAAAATGCTATGTGTGTTCTTGTACTGTTCTTGGAATGTTTTCTTCCATCAAAGTTCTAAATATAAGTCTTTGTTCCTTTAAATTCCATAATTGGACAGATTGTTTTAAAATTGCGGCGACATTGGCATCTAACACTTCCTTAGGGCGTGCAGTTTTAATTTTATTGCCCTCGATCATACATTGCAACATATTAATACCAAATTGCTTGCATATTAGCCATATCTCACTAACAAATAAACTTTGGTTATTTATACACGGCAACTGAGTCATTATAATGGAGTAACATATGGGGTCATTAAGTAGCCTGATAAATAAGTTTAATTTGTTATGAATAAGAATGTTCGATACAGAGTTTACTTTGAAAAAAGAATGGAGGTAATTTTTACTATGCTTTGAAATATTAAAAAATGATTTTAAGACAGATCGTCCAACTTTATCAATATTCTGTAGAAACTTATTGTTGCAACCACCCAGTTCTAGTCCGTATAATAGCGTTGGAGTAGCTAGGGAATTAAATAAATAAATAATTGTAGCAGGCTGACAGAAGCGAATTCCGTTTCTTATATGAGCTTTTGCAACAGATAAAAATTGCGTTATCCTTTCATTTATATTCGTTTTTTGGAGTGTTGCCGTCATATTTTTGTTCTTATTATCCCAAAGGAAACCAAGATGTTTTAAATTGCTTTGAAACTTAATAGGAGCGTCGTTAACATAAATCACGTTATTGATGATCGAGCTTACTCCAGATATTAAAAATTCAGTTTTTTCTGCATTTAGTTTGATAAAGTTTGATACTACATACTTTTGGACGATGTTAATAAGATTTTGAAGACCAGATATAGTTGAACTTTGCAAAATTATATCATCCGCATACGCAATGACACCAGTGTATACCCCATTTATTGAAGTTCCTACTTTGGATTCTGAGACAATTTTCTCTAAAAGATTTTCAGTATAAATATTGTAAAGATGAGGCGAAAGTATGGACCCTTGTCGAACTCCCTGAGACAACCTAAACTCTTCTGATGTGCATCCAAGATATGATACATTAGCAGTACCTGCCCGTTATAACGATGAAATGGTATGAACTACCGATAGTGGGATTTTTTTCTGATAATATAGTTTCTCAAATAGTATTTCCCAGTTACAACTATCAAAAGCTTTGTTAGCATCTAAACTGCATATATATATACAGGTGAATTGTTATGTTTATAGTGTTTTATTGTTTCACTCAGAAGAAATTCTGCGTGAAGGGTAGAACTATATTTTTAAACCCAAATTGATGTGAATGACTCTCTGTGATATCTGGACATATGTGTACAATAAGATATTCGAGAAGTTTCGTAAAAATAGGTAGAATGCTGATTCCTCTGTAGTTATTTGGATTTTCCAGTGATGTTTTATAAGACTTAACTAATGGAATAATTGTGGCTGTTGATAAACATTGGGGAACCTTTCCATTTGTTAACATGCTGTTATAAAAAGAAGCGAGTAACATTAGAAGATTGTTACTGCGAGAGTTTTTAAGATGTTTAGCACTTATTCCAAAACAATCGTGGGATTTATTATTTTTAAGATTTAAAATACATTTTTCAATATCAGCTGTTGAAATAAACTTTGAATTAGGCTCTTTACTTATATGTGGAATTTGTTGAGGAATATATTCGTTATTTGTACATTGCGGCGTATTAAGTATTTTTTGAAAATGATGGCTAAATTCTTCAACGATTTCATTTTTGTTTTGCAATTTATTAATTGTAAAGAGTCGAGTATTATTTTTGTTTTTTATTTTGCGAATATTGTCCCAAAACTTTTGAGGATTAGTATTGCGTAGGTATTCGATATTTTTAGTTTTTTCGTAGATTTTTTTGTTATGTGCTGCTTTAACAGCTTTACGGAAGTTTTTTCGGGAATAGATATATCTTTTGTAGACTACGCATTCTACTGACTTGTTATAGTCGGATTTTTGCCATTGCTTATAGTGAAAGGATAGGTTATCTTTACATCTTTTAAGCTCTGGTGTCCACCAAGGTTTTGAAAACTTACATGTCACTTGTTGTCCAAAACACTGTTTAACTGCCAAGAGAGCTGCATTTTTGATTTTGGAACATGTGATTTTAATTTCTGCTTCTATTTTTTCATCTATAAATGTGTAATTGCTAAATGCTATAGATAGATTATGATTATAAAAATCAATAAACTTTTCATTCTTCCATGCATGTTTTGGAACTGAATCATACTTTTCCATTGTATTATTTATTTCGTTAGATAAGCTGCTACCTCTAAGGTTGATACTTGTGGATACCGGAAGGTGATCACTATTATTAAACGGTGAAGGGGGAATAACTTGACAATTTGTAAAACATAGTTCTGTATCTTTTAAAGATGCTATATGGTCAATGTAAGAAGAATTTAAAAGAGTTTTATGTTGATAGGTGTAGGTAGGACCAGCACCATTGACTATATCGACAAAAACCAACTCGTTTGATTTAATAAAGTTTGTGAGATGTTTTGAAAGATTGTTTCGTGTTTTGTTGTTACGAAATTCTAAATCATATATTTTATAAGGAAATGACTGAAAGTCTCCAGATATAATAAATTCTGCTTCATACTCATAGTTGTTCATGATTGAAGTAATTGTATGTAATTGAGAAGAATATATATCGTACGATTCATTATTGTTACGACAGCATGAAAGATAAACCCCAATAAAAATTAAATGACGCTTGTTTATTGTGCCTTTTATTGCAAGAATGTTTTCATCCTCATGTATTACATGAAAGGACGACATACCTTTTTTAATAAAGAATGCGTTTCCTCCATACGGTCTACCGTGAGTATTTTTTTCTGCCGCATGAAAGATAACATTATGTGTTAGTAATGCAACATTATCTAACAGAAAACTCTCGATGTTTAGCAGCCAGTGCTCCGAAATAAAAATAATATCGAAATACTTTAATAATTTAGAGATATAATACGAGTTTGATTTAAAACTTTGACAGTTAAACGCACAAAGTGTTATTATTGTATTAGTTAAATTTAATTCTTTTTCTCCCATTATGATTTATAATTTGATTGTTGCATGAATGATGTAGAGTGATTTAAGAATTGTGGCAATTGTTTTTCAATATTTTGATGTGTTTTTTTGACTGTTAGTGTTTCACGGTGCATTCTAAACGGTTTGACAATAATGTTATTATCCCAAACATCGGGTTTATATTGTTTAACCATCGGTATATTGTTTAACCAGCGAAATAAAAGTTAAATAATAAATAATACAGAAAGTTCAAAAAATGAAAAAATGTCCGCTATCTATTATTTGAACATGTTCGAACATTCGCTCACAAAAAAATCACATATCTGCATAAACTACACGCTCATACTCTAAAAAAAAAGCCATAAAAAATAAAATAAGGAAGTATTTAGCTTTTTTAAATAAGGTAAATAATGTTTCAGCTTAAAAATAAAACAATCATTATAAATAGCTAGATATAATTGTAGTGATATAATTAATTATAAAAATAACTTGCTGTCCGAGTATGACGCACAAAAATCACTTCAATAAAATTAATTCAAAAAAGTTCAATACTAAATAACTTTTTAAAACCAGATTCTAAAAGAGGATAAAAAAATATAATGTTAAAGAAACTTCCACTTTTTATTTGTAAAACGAAATACCATTAGGGACGGCAAAATCATTCCGGACATTTTCAATCCCGGGATTTCCGGATTGAGATATTTATTCCCGGGAAATCCCGGGATTAGTTAGGAAGCAGAAAAAATTATTGGTGGTGAAGCATGTAAAGAACAAATTTTTAAGTACTCATTAAACACTGAAAAATGACTAATTTATTAATAATACAATTATATTATCAATAAATTAATCATTTTTTATTTTTTAGTTAAGTAAAATAGTTCATTTACTAATTAACCTAAGTAATTCAAACTATAAAATAATGCATTAAAAAGATAACACAATATAAGTGAAAATAATGTGAATATATATGAGTATACATGAACTATATTCATTTTTGAAAGTACCACCTTAAAAAATAAAAGCGTCAATCGTTTCATCGTTTAATCGCGTTCGATTTTTTGAGCAGAAAAACCCAGCTGCTGAGAATGCTCGTTCGGACTCCACACTTGTTGGCCGTATAGATAGTACATAATCATATGCTTTTTGAAGCTGATTACCTCTTGTAGCACCACTTTCAAATAGCAACATTTCTCTTTGAATTTTAGTTATACTTTCTACCCTTATAGGTAGTGTTTGTGTTATTGCCAGTCCTTTTCCCATAACTTCATTTAATTCTTCACTAACAGTTTTGATTTTATTTTCACACTCCTTGCTTGATAAAGACTCGCTCAATTGAGTATCGCTATCACTATTCACGTATGTTGATGTAATAATATCTGCCGAGCTTAGACGCTTTATTAGGTTTATTATAATATTTTTATTTTGAGCACTTGTATTTGGTAAAAAAACATCTGGGATTTTCGATGAAGTAACCTGACCATTATGAAGATAATAAACTGTGCTGCTTAATGGTGTTCTCCTTTTTTTAATTTGGTGACTCAAAGCGGCATACAATTGTTTTCCAATTTCGAATTGTTGTTGCTTTATTTTGGACAACATAAACTCTAATGCAATGTCAGCTGTAATTAAAGTTGCGTCTCGTCGACAATGTGCCTCCACACTTGCTTCATCATCATCTTCGCCTTCATTGTCGTTGTTATCTGAATTTTCAAAAAAAGTGTTCTTATCATCTAAACTTTGATCAATTTCCGAGTGACTGGCGTCTTTTTTGTAAAGAATTGATATAACTGCCAGCTGCAGAGCGTGGGCAAAGCATAATTGTTGATCAATTTCTTGAATTTTCCCAAGTTTCTTCATAACGCTTGCACCAATAGTTGTAATACCAATGATATCATCCTCAAGGTTTATTTTAAATTTGTGGAGTCTTTCTTTTAGAAGTAAAACACACCTTTCTGCTAACATAGACCCTAAAATGGGAATCAAACCAAAGTTCCAATAGCTTTTCAACTCATGTACATTCACATTCATATATCTGCAATTTCCAAAAGAAGTCGACTCATCAAGTGTTCATAAATAGTTCATAAATATCCAATAAAATTTTCAAGTAACAACTTTGTTGTCCCAAAATATAATTCATAACTAACTTCATATTCAGTTCTTTATCGTGGACCTTACTTGTGGAAAACGTTTCCCAAAATTGAAAATACACATAAATCTAGTATAGAGCAGTTTAAAAATGAATCAAAAATTCTTTTTTTATTACATTCCCGAAATCCCTTGAAATTTTTTTTAAAAAAACCCGGGATTACAGGATCAAAAACTTGTACGAAATCTTGGGATTTCGCCATCCCTTATTACCATTAATACATGATATACTTTTTGTCGCATTATCGCGTAAGGAAATACAAAAAATTAGCTTTGCATGAATTTGCTAATGCATTTTGATACTTTAAAGGCATTTGGTACTTAAAAAAAAATTCATAACAATTTTTTATTTTTCATTTTCATAATGAAAAAAAAAGTTATAAATTTTTTATCAAAAATAAATTTTATTAGCTGAGATAGTATTATCAGTAGCATTGCATGCATGCATCAAATGAATATAAATATCATAGCAGCAGCCTGTGGTGGACCCAAATGGATAAGGGGCAAGGCATAAAGTCCTCCCCATTTTTAGAAATATTTTACTTTACAAAACTTTTGATTAAAAGAAACGAAAATACAAAAGATTATTCGTTTTAACTTTTTTATTTTTTGTAAAAAAATAAATATTTTAATACACATAAGGGGCTGTTTAGATAATGAGTGACACTTTTTTAGGCCTATTTTAGACTCTCCTTCCCCCACGGAACATTTTTATCAACCCTCACCTCCTCTTATATGTGACGTTTTTAAACAAAATATACCTTTGAGTTTGCAATTTTTTTCCAAAAGCTTACTAATTTTGCTTTGATATGAATTTAAATTTAAAAAAACGACTGTCATTTTTGAACATCCCTTAAGGCATATTTTTGGTTTATGTGTATATAAAAGCCCTCCTTCCCTAAACCACGAGGAAGACCAAGACGATCTTGATAAGACCGTCAGAGGCACGTAAAATAAAAACAAAAAATAAAATTTTTTTTTGAAAAAAATAAATTTATTGATTTTATTTGCAAATAAACAATTTACACCAAATAATTAATAAAAAGTTGAATAATTTTTAAAACTTTGTTTAAGGTGGTAGACTACTAAAAAAATACTGATTTTGAAGTAAAATGTCATAAATTAGTTTTTGGACTCATTTTTTTTCAAATTTTATCCTTTTTCATTTGATATAACCATCTTGTATTTTTTAATTACATTAAAAATTTAAAAAATGCATTTTACCAGAGTTAATAAAAATTATTGACCTTAGCAACGCCTTAGCAACACAAAAAAAACCTTAATTTAAGCCCTAAAATCTATGCTTAAGCTATGCTAGGCTTCTTTTTTATATTCGTAAACTGTTGAGCTATACTTTAAAAGCACATTTGTTGTAAAGTGTGATTTAAAAGCACATTTGTTGTATAAAAAATAAAAGAGTTGAGCTAAACTTTAAAAGCACATTGTTGAAAACGAAGTTTAGTAAAACTATACAGTGGCACTAAAACACCATTGTCTGGTAGAAATAAACTGACAGATAAGATAATAAATTCGATGCAGAACTACTGTGGCATCGCTATTAGAAGGAACATTAATAATATTTATGCTATGAAGAAGTCTATATTTGCCATTCATTTCCACTTTACCAATATTCCAAACCAAGATGAGCGACATCAGTTTTGTCCTCGTGATTCTGAAAGCTGGTGCAGGTATTGGTGTAAAACAAAGCAGTATATACCATCAAATTCAATTCCAGTATGGATTAAAAACCTGCTAATGCTAATTTATAAAAGCTTACAAGACGATCAACTGGTATCTAAATGTCTTCAAGGTAAGACACAAAATCTGAATGAGTCCCTGAATGTCATTATATGGAACAGAGTTCCAAAGAGCACTTTTGTCAATAGAGAAACAATTGAAGTAGGAACTTACTCTGCTGTTATTCATTTTAATGATGGTAGTAAAGGTATTTTGGATGTTTTAAAAGAGTTCTATTTGACTGGGTATATAACAGTGATGACATCTATTCAGTTTGACTATTCTCGTGTGAACCAAATGAAGCGAAAGTCAACAAAAGGGTGTATAAAGCAAAGAAAAAAGGTAAGATCAGTAGCCAAAGGGTTCAGTGATAAACTAAAGTCAAATGAAACTAATCAATCATATATTTCTGGTGGACATTAAACAAGATTTTACTTGAAAAAAACTTTAAATGTGTTTTTTACAAACTTTGATTTTTTTTTTTTTTAATTTTTTTTTAGGTGCCCCTAGAAGTCCTAACGGTCTTGTCACAGAGCACCGCGGATGTGCATTTAACCAGGAAGTTCACGCCTCCTTCCTTACCGTGACGCGAAAATATGTCCAGAGCTCGTTTCGAACCTGGATCTCCTGCTTATAAAGCAAGCGTTCTAACCACTGCGCCACGGCCGCACATTTTTGTAATACTATAGTAAATTTGAAACGTAATATCTTTGTATTGGCTACTGGTTTTTGCATGAAATTTTCTGGGTATACTCAGTATACTCAATAAATTCGGTTAACAGATGGAATTTTTAAAATTCATGTTCAATATCTTTAAATAAAAAAATTAGTTCACATTTTAAGTGAAACTACTTAGAATTTCAAGCATGTTTTCAATAATTTGTAAAAAACTTAAAATAAGTCCTTAAACTAAAAATCCATCTGTCAGCTGGAATAAAACATAATAATGCATCATTCTACAAAGTTTGAACCAGAGAAAATTTATTTAACGGAAGATATTACGTCACAAAGTTATTCAATTTTAGGCATTTTTTAGGCAGTTTATCTGCCATTATGGATGTCAATAAAGTTAAAAAAAAAAATTTCATTTCAAATATTATTTTTTATAAATTTCTTATCAGAAAAATATTAGTATTTGGTTTTATTTCAGTTTTACACTAAAAAAGCGCTTTTTAGTAGGGTACCGCCTTAATTTGTTTGGCATAATCAGCAATAATTAGTACATTTTGATGAAAAATCCGAGCAAACTTTAAATTTAATAACTCACAAAAGTTTAGTTTTCTATGAAAAAAGTTTTACAAATGTTCTTTATACCAGTGAACTAGAGAAAGAGCGAAAAAAAAAATTAAATTAATGAATCTAAAACTAGTTTTTGATTAATTTTTGTATAAATTAGTTACATTTATGTTCTTTTTTCAATTTTTTCTATATTAGGAAAATAGTCATATATGAATATATACAAGATAAAAAAAACTTTTTTGCTTATTCTCTAGAGAATACTATTCGGAAAATTTTCTGAAATTTTCAAGTATATTGATGAATTTTTGGCTGAATTATGATGTTTAAAGTGAAGAAAAAAGAAGGAAAACTCCGAGTGTCATAAAAACCATTTTAAAAATAAACTATTGTTAAAAAGCTACGTATACCATTCAAGTTAAAAGACAGTCAACCAAACTATGACGTCATTTGAGCTTCAAAAACAAAAGTAAATCTTTTGAAACTCAAAAAACTAAAATAAAATAAAATCTTCTATTAAAATATGATGGTAATATTTTTTTTTTTTTTTAATTTCTATTTGGTAAAGAACCATCTTTAGTCATTTTTTGTTACCCCTAACCCCACTAAATTTAAATTTAAATGTCACAATTCCATCGAAATCTGGTTAATTAAAGAACTATTACCAAACAGAACTAAATTGACGTAGATAAATTATGGCTATGGCATTGTTCTTTCAAACTTTGAAGACATAAGGAAAAATTTAATATTAAATTGAGTTTCCAATGATCGTGAAATTTTTATTGAAATTATCAAAATTATCTAAAATAATACAAAAACCTGCTCATATAAGGCATATATTTTTTGTTTGTTTGTTTTAAGAAGTCCTTCTACGACTTACTATCACCTATATCAACTATATTAGAGCACCGCAATTGAGCATTTAATAAGAAGTTCACGCCTCTATTTTTTTTGTATTTTTATTTTATTTTTTTATTCTGGGTTCCCGAAGAATTCCTTACGGACTTATCAGAGAGCACCGCGAAGGAGCATCTGGATAGAAGTTCACGCTTCCTCCATTACTGACGTTATTAAATTTGCCCAGATGTGGGGTTCAAACAAGGGATCTTTTGTTTCTTAGCCAAGTGCGTTACTACTACACCACAGTTGCTCAATAAATAAATAAAAACTCAGTAAGTGCTCAGTAAATAAAAACTTAAAAAAAAAATGTTATTGTATATTATGTTATATAAAAGTTGTTGTTATTTTAAAAATCTAAAAAAATGTTATTAATTCTACTTCTCTACCGTTGCAATTTTAATTGAATCGAGTTTAATCGAGATTTTAATTGAATCGAATGCTAAAAGGGAATAAGTCACAAAAATTGATACCTGAGATAATAATGATTTTGGGGTTTCACTGTTTATGCTAAAAAATATGTCAGACGCTTGTTACTACAGTAATTGCAATCAAAAACTTTTTTTATTGAATAAAATGAGAAAATTTGATAAAGTTTTCTTTAGTTTTTTTTAAACTATGTGTTGTTATTTTTATGCTTTGTTTTGTTCTAAACCTATTTTACTTTTAAATTGCTGTTAATCTTTTATAGATAGGGGAAAGGCGCCTATGGTGACATAGCGCCTATGATGACATACCGGTCATATTTCCATAAAAATTGGTTTTGGTGAAAATGTGATTAGACCTACATGACTGTACTGACTTTACATTAGTTTTAGTGAAAATACGTCCCTTGTGCACAAATTTTGTTTTTATTGTCAACACAAATCGATTTTGGGTTGTGCTGATGAAGTTTTATTCCCTTCATATATTTAAAATTGTGATTTTATTATTAACTTTGCAGAAAGCGAAATTTATTTCCAAATTTTGTGTATTTAGTGGAATACTTACTTTAATTTTATCTTTTGAACAAAGCAGATAAAGATTGTTTAAAATGTTGAATTCATCCCATGATGGCATACTGACAAGTTGGGTGTGTTGCAATTTTGACGAGTTAGGAAAACCTTTTTTTATATAAGAAAAACTTATTATTAAGTAAAGTAAAAAGAAAGCGATGCTCCAAAAGTTTTTTCTTTGGTCCAAAAAATACATATAGCGCAATATATCCACTGAGCATGCGCGAAACTTTATAATGCTGCTGTGTAGCATGAAATGGTAAATTAGGATGGTTCTGAGTAACTTCTGGCTTTTCTGAGGGAAGACTCTAAAGTTAAATGAAATCATAAAGTTACTCTTGATCACAACCAGCCCCATCCTCCCCTATGCCATCATAGGAGCAGTGGTTGCCTATGAGAGCATGCGTGCTTTTTTTTTAATAGGAATAACTTATATAAAAAACAAAACTGATGAAAACTCCGAGGATTATTATTGTTTTTCATGTAACAAGGCACGTATCCATATCAAAACTTTTATTATTTGTCTTCAGGATACTAAATAAGTAAGCTTCAAAGTTAAGTATGCCATCATAGGCGTCTTTTCCCTAGCGTTATATTGCAACATGTGTAATTAAACGTGTTTTTTTTATAAAAAAATTTCATTATTTTTACTACTGTATACAAATTTTACAATGTAAACGAGGCTTGGTTAAGATGAAACCTTTTATCTGCTTCTGTTCCAGTTCTTTTAGATATATTTCTTTATATATGTTCCAGTTCCTTTATATAATTGCTGGGGCAATTTTTTGGTGTCTTTCCCCCCCCCCCCCCGCCTTCCTTCCTTCAAAGAAAGGTAATTTTTAAGCTTTAGTTGGTTTTTTTGTTGAATATAGTTGGCTAGTCGGTGGGTTAAAGTTTTGGGGACCTGTAAGACAGACAATAATTTTTAAGGATTTCCCCCCTTCCCTCCTTCCCATCATTTATAACAACAAAAATTTCATTAATTTTTTGTGATATTACTGTTGTTATTTTAGAGTTTTTAGAATTTGCCACTATAATTTATAAAAACTTTTACTTGAGTATTCTCTGAGTAAAGAACGTTTTTCTATGCTTTTTAAATTCACTATGTTTTTCATGACTTTTATATACTTTTCAAGTTTATCAACAAGATTACTATTTTCCTTGTTTAAGCACGCTTTTTATATTTAACAAACTAAAACTTTTACAACGACACCTACATCTCGCAAACTTATTATTACATGCAAAATTATTGTACAAAATTAAGGTGGTTATCAGGTAAAAAAGTGTGAAAAACTTTGTGAAGTGTTTTTTAGTTTATTAGCCAACTTTGTGTAAAATTTAATTGGCTTTTCAACCATATATAACATGATATAGGTTTATTAATAAAAAAAATGTAAAAAATTGTTTTAGTTGGTAAGAGTAAAAAAACTTTACTTAGCAACCTCATAGCAACCAATTTTTTTTTATAGATATATTATCCTTAGAACTAGATTTAAATAATTATTTATTTTCTTGGGTCTGTATAACTAAACTTTTGAACTAGAGTTATAAAGCAAAGTAGTATGTTTTGATGTTATTTTTTAAGCAGAGAGGAAAAAGTTTGAAGTTGTTAAAAAAGGTTTTATTATGGCAAAGAATAAAAGTTTTAAACTTAGCAAAGTTAAACGAGTTTTTCAAGGTAATAGATATACTAAGAAAGCAATTGAGGATTTTTTGCAACAGCCTGCAAAATATACAAACAAAGATGGAATAAATACATTGCCAAGTGCTAATTCAACAAAGTTGAACATTTCTCTAGATAAAGCTGATCAACCTTTAACGAAACACGACGACTTTTTCTTTTTTTTTTATTTCCCAATGATAAAGATTTAATTTGTAGCATTGGATCCTGTGGTAGATGCAATTCAAAGGATATTGCTCTTGAATATCTTGATGAAAAAGCAAAGGGATTTTCAATACAATGTTGTATTAAATGTGCAGCTTGTGAATGGACGTTCTTCTTTAATTCATCACGAGCATTTAGTATGCCTGATAGAGATACTAGAGGAGTAAAATCTCAAGAAATTAATGTGAGAACTGTTATGGCCTTTAGAGAAATTGGGCGAGGTCACGAGGCAATGAAAACATTTGCATCTATTTTGAATATGCCCCCACCAATGAGTTTGTTCTCGTATAATAAAATAAACTCTGACCTATTAAAATTTTATGAAGCTGCTTCTTGTGATAGCATGAAGGATGCTGTGACAGAGATTAGAAAAAAAGACTTTCCAAATGTTGCTGAAAATGATATTGTTGATATACAAATTGGAATTGACGGTTCATGGCAGAAACGCGGTCATTCATCTCTAAATGGTGTATGCACTGCTGTTGCAAAAGCTAACCGTAAAGTTGTTGATTACCAAGTATTTTCAAAGTTTTGCCGTGGCTGTGCTTTGTGGCAAAGTAAGAGTAATAAAAGCGGTTATTTAAAATTTTTGAAGACACATGTTTGTGACCTTAACCACTTACAATCATCAGGTACCATGGAATCAGCAGGTGCTTTATCATTTTTTACAGAATCATTGGCAAAGTACAACGTGCGCTATTCTCATTATATAGGAGATGGAGATACTGAATCCTATAGGAATGTTGTAAAGGCAAAGCCATACGGAGATGATCTTATCCCAGTAAAGATAGAGTGTGTTGGTCATGTCCAAAAACGCCTTGGCACCCGGTTACGTCAAATGCGGTGTGACTTAAAGGGTAAAAAGTTAGAAGACAACAAAATGATACCAGGGAAAGGAAGGTTGACAGATAAGATCATTAATAAAATGAAAAACTTTTATGGCATGAGCATTAGGCAAAATACCTTAGAAGCATGGAGTAGAGACAGTACTATAGCCTTGTACAATATGAAAAAATCTGTTTTGGCTGTATTGTGGCATTGCTCTAATATAAGCAACATCGAAGAGAGTCACCAATTTTGTCCGCGTACAAAGGAAAGCTGGTGCAAGTATAGGCAGAACGACAAAAATTATAAGCCATCAATTAATTTGGCTCTTGCTATTAAAAGTATTCTTAATGACACATTCTTGGCACTACGATCGGATGATTTGTTATCAAGATGCCTGGATGGTGCAACACAAAATCCAAATGAAGCGTTCAACCAGATAATTTGGAAAAAGTGCCCAAAAAACATTTTTGTTACAAAAAAGGTACTAGATATGGGTGTTGCTTCAGCTGTAATAAATTAAAATGATGGTTTAAGAGGTTTCACAAGAATTTTTAAACATTTGCAGCTTGCCCCTGGAAGTTTTATGATCCAAGGATCGTGGAAGAAGGACGTATCAAGAGTAAAGAACACGATAAAAAATTCAACTCCTAAACAAAAAATGACTAGAAGGAAAAGGAGATGTATCAGGAAAGGCTATATTGATAAGGAAAAAGAAAAAGAGGGAGTTGACTCTTATATTTCAGGGAAATTTTAACTAATAAATTGTTTTTAAACTTTAAAGCTTGATTTCTCAATTGTATTTTTTTGCCTGACTGCGAAGAGCAAATCATTCATATCTTTTAACCAGATATGCAATTGAGTTCAAATTTTCAGGGTTGTTTCTTTATAGATAGAACTACAATAGCTTACTAGAACTAATCTTAAACTTGTTTCCATTTGAATATATAAATATTTTACTTGGGGTTTTTGTATCAATAATTTTGTTTAATATTGAAAAAGCTGCCATTTTAAAAATAATTAATATTTTTAGTTTTTCTAGTAAACTTTTGTTTATTACACTATAATCTAGCAGTGTTGTAATTTTTAGCTTATAATGCCATAAAGAAGCTGAGAAAATGTTGTTTCCTTTTTCATTGATTTTTTTGCATTTAATGCTAATTCAGCAAAAAAAAAAAAAAAAAAAAAATTTTATGCGATTTTAATTATATTAATAAGTATGTTTCTTTTAAACTAATTTTGGTACATGATTAAGTTGGCAATCAAAAAATATTTTTTTTACCTGATAACCACCTTAAAATAAAAAGTTTGTTACGGAATTTTATATAACTGTAAAAAAATCCCTGAGTTTTTCTGGCTTACCCTGGGATTCATGTTATTTCAAGTGTCGACCTTTCGAAAGCTTTCGATACGGTTGATCATCAAATCCAATTTAAAAAAAGGAAATACTAGGGAGTAAATAACCAAGTGTTAAGGTGGTTTAGAAGTTACTTTAAACGAAAACAATCTGTTGTTGGTAATGACAACTATCACAATAATTGTTTAAATATAACCTGTGAAGCTCCACAAGGTTCAATCCTCGGACTCCTTTTTTTAATCTATATAAACAATCTTAATAATGCTACTAATCTGATGAGCATCGTGTTTGCTGATGATACTAATATATTTATCTCTTAGAGTGATATTAGCGAATTTTTGTCGCCGTAAATAAAGACGTTAAACTTTTATCCCACTGGTCCAATAAATTAACATTAAATGATGACAAATTAATGATTAAATGAACTAAATTGACAAAACTAAATTTACCCTCATACTTGCCTTAAATCTTTATTGATGAATTTGAAATGAAAAGACTGCCCGATATTAAATTCTTAGGTGTTTATCTCGGTATTATTTGAAATCAGCATATTAATAATGTATGCACTTAAGTCTCTAAAAAAATTGGGGTTTTATACAAAGCTCGAACTTATTCCAATAAGAAAAAACAACTTCATTTTTCATTTACTCACTGCTACATAAACTACGCTAATATTGCCTGGGGATGTACTGGAAAAAGTATATAAAAATCTTTATCGCTGTCAGAAACTAGCAATTCGTATAACTAACTTTACTGATCGTTTTCTCATTGTAAACCTAATTTTATTGAAATGAAAGTTTTAATTATATTTGAATTCAATGTTTTGAAAATTTTATGCTTTGTTTATATGTGGAAAAACAATCTATCCCCCCTCCCCCCAGTCTTTAAATATCTTTTCAATTAAAAACCCAGAAAAAAATACAAACTAATAAAAAAAATTTTAACGAACCTATTTGTCAAACAAATTTCAATCAATTTTGCTTTGCCTATCGTGCACCGCACCTATGGAATAAACCAAAAATTTTGATCGACCTAATTCTTCGTCTTTCCAAAAAAAAAAAAAAAATTAAATTCTTTTCGTCGATAACATTTTACAGTATTACTAATTATTTTATCTACTATTTAACTTTATTTTAGGATTTTAATTATTTTTTTATACAGTTTTGTAGTAATATTGTTTACAACCATTTATATTGTTTTTATATTTATATATGTTGTTCATATTGTTTGCAGTTTTGCTTATGTAAAAGATTCTTTTAAAAGTTTTTTTTTAAGATTCCGATGATAAGATTTTAATGATTTTCTTTGGGAAACCTGGTTCCTTCTTTTCAGAAACCTAGTTTACATTGTAATTACGCATTGTAAATGTATATTTGCAAAGGGCTTTTAATAGTTTATTGTATTGTATCACGACTAACATTGTAAACTGAAAAAAAAATTATAATTTTTAAATTAAAAAAAAAATATTTCTAATTCATAACTTTTAGCTTACCTGTAAACTTAAGGTAGCAGATCCCCTTAAAATAAAGTTGCTTAAATTGTTGTAATGGAGCATCAATTGCAATTAAATTCTATTTTGTATCAATTAAATAGATTTATTATTATTTTGAAATTTTGAAAAAAAAAGTAACCAGGGAGTAGTTAGACATTTAAGCAGCCATTTTGAAAAATCTTCAAACAAGATTTGGAGTCAGTAGCATTTACCAAAAAAGTTTGGTAAATGCTACTGACTCCAAATTTTCGAGGCATTTTAGGAGAACTATTAACTAGGATTTCAACTACTTTTGTTTAAAACGGTTAAATATTTCAAAAGATAATAAAATAAAAGTTTTTTTTTTTTTTTTAAATTAGTAAAATTAAGTACCTAAAAAAATAAAAAATTGTACTTAATATAAAAATTAGACCTTTGTTGAGATACAAACCCCAGACAACACATCAAGGAACATTTTCTGAAAATTTCAAATCAAAATCTTCATTAGAAGTTGAGAAAATGTGTTTAATGTGTTGCAAAGAATAAAAAAATGAAACACAAGAAAAATGCTTTTACAGATTTCGTAATAAAAAAATAAATAAAATTTTTATCATTCTAAAAACCACCAGCAGAGTATGATGTTCCTTCTTCATTTTCTTTATCTATGAATCCTTTTTTATTGCTCTCAGCACCTTCATTCTACTGATACCTGCTGTGGAAGTCTTTTTGGTCATATAACCTAATCGAGTTGAATTTTTTTAAATTGTTCCATTGTGCATAAACCGACCGGCTTTTATCTGCAGTTTTTTAAAAACTTCATATAGCCCAGTTGCTCCATCATTAAACTCTAAAACAGCAGATGATACAGCTATTTCAAGAGTACTTCGGCTAACATAAACATCTTTAGGACATTTTTTCCAAATGAAGTTATTGATCGCTTCATTATTATTTTGCGTCTGTCCATGCAAACACTTGAATAATAATTCATCTCTGCTTAAATATTGAAAGATAGGTTTTAAAATTTCTGTTATTGCTTATGGAAGATTTAATTTAGCATTGTAATTCGATTTACCTGTTAATTTATTTCACTGCCGCATGCACCAGCTGTTTATACATCGAGGACAAAATTTATGCCGTTCTGCTTCATCAATAATATTTGAGTTATGGAAAAGTGTTGCCCAAATACTCTTTTTCATTTCATAAATGCTGTTGAGATTTTGTCTTATTGCAGTACCATAATAGTTCTGCAAAGTATTTATGACTTTATCTGTTAATCGTTTTTTACCCATTATTTTCCCCCCATCAGACAGTATATTTGGTTTCATTAATTGACGCAAGTGTCGCAATCCTGTTCCCATACGCTTTTGAACATGCCCAATACACTCTTTTTTATCAATACTAAGATTAGGTCCATATGATACAGACTTAATAACATCATTATACAAGGATGTGTCTTCATCTCCAATATAAGATGTATACCTTAGTTTGTACTTCTCCACAGATTGTCCAAACATTTCAATGGCACCCACAGATTCGATTGATCCTGAAGATTTTATGTGGTTAATAAGACAATTTTGATTATTATGCCAGTTATTATAACCAGGTTCATTCTTTCTTTTGTTCCAATATTCGCAACCTTTGCATTGTTTTGATAAAACAAAATGGTCAAAAGATTTTTGATTATTTGTTGATGTCAAAGTTACAACACTGTTAATGGATGTATAACCTCTTTTTTGCCATGTACCATCTACAGTATCATCTACAGAAACATGGCAATCAACAATACTTACATTATGACTGTTATCATCCAACAAAACAATATCATATGTCTCTTTTGCAGCATTCAACATGCAACTATTAGCTGCTTCAACATAAGCACTGTGGATTGACTTTTTAATTTTACCATAGTTTTTTTTTGTCATTGTTCTTGGCATATTCATGCAACGATTAAATGATTCCATAGAAGTATAACCTTTTCCTATTTGTCGAAAAGCAAAAACAATTTGTGCATTGACTTCTGCACTTCTTTTATTTACTACTGAAGTTTGGAATGTGTCTATAACTTCGTCACAGTTTTCACAAAAAATTTCAAATTGCAAGCAAAATCCCATTTTTTTCTTAAGGTTACCTTGCAAAATAATCTTATTTCCACATTCAAGACAACAAATATACTTACTAAATAATCTTTTACGATGGAAAAGTTCATAATAATTTTATAATTGTTTTCATAACCATCATTCTTATCCTCGACATTTTGAGTAGTATTCATTTTCGAAAATAACTTCTTTGCACTTGAACAATATGCAATTGATAAAGGGAAAGTATTTTTTTGTTTTTCGTTGCATGTGTACTGATTGCCTTTGAACTTATATTTACTTTTTCTAATCGAGTCATTTTTTTAAATATAAAATACAAACTTTAAATAAGCTTTTAAAACGAGCATGCAAATATAGTCAAAAGGTACGATTTTATTTACTAGAGTTCATGCTGTGGAATCTTTCTTAAGGTTGTTTTGAGCCCTGGTAATAAAATTAAGCAAATAAGATGTTTTAAGACTTAAATTTCATCCAAACTACTGATTAAAAAGTTAAAAACCTAACAACAAACCCGTTGCTATGGCGGTAACTAAGAAAGTCTGGAAACTGAGGTGCACTAAAACATAATTACTTAAAAAACTAAATTAAATTACTAGTAAGAGTTTTCATATTACCAATCTCTATTAAATTCTGCATCGAAATCAAATTTTAAAAATTTTGTAAATTTTTTTGATTTTTGTGGGGGCTACCTTAACAAAATTATAAAAAGGAGGTCTATAAATTACGTCACGCTATTAGGGGAAAGCCGAAATTTGTTACAATTTGTGATAAAGGGGAGGGGGTTTGATAAAGATAACATATAAAAAATATTTTAGCAAGACAACTTTATTACTACTTGTTTAGTCATTCAAATAGGAAAGTGTTTTAGTTTGTCATATTTTTATCCGATTATTATCAGAAAAGCAACTATTTACATTTAAATATTTTAGAATATTTTTGACGCAAAAATGGCATAAAATATCATAGTTTTGAAAACCTTGAAGCGCAGCAATTCAAAATAATTTATTTCATTAAATTAAGATCGTAAATTTTTATTTTACATATACAAATTTAATATAAATCAGGGGCGGATCTAGGGTACGTCTATTACGCCTGTAGAAATACCCAAGAATAAAATTGAATCTAAAAATAAATTAAATTAATATAATATTTTGATATTGCGTATAAAAATAATTTCTCCTTAACCTTTAAGTGAATTAGATTTAAGTTTTAAAAACACTTATAATAAAAAAAAATTGCTTCTTGTTTAGAGCGGTTTTTTAAAGTTTATATAAAAAATATATTTCTTAACTAGATGTTAAAGAAATATTATATAAATAATATTTAATTAGAATTAGAATAGTTGAATAAGGTAACTATTGGAGTTCATTGTATTTTTAAGTTGGTTTCAGCAGTAGCGTAGCTAAAAGTTGAGTTCAGATATATCGCTGTTTGTGACACCAACAACACCAATTTGGTGTTATCATTCCTTATTATTAAAATGCAGTTGTAATTATTCCATTGGTAAATGATTTTATTTTTTGAATTAATTTTTTCAGATTTCATGTATTTATCAGCAAAATTTAATAAAATGAATATTTAAAAGTTTGCTTTTTTTTAACAAAACAAGACATTAAGATTGTGTTTATAAATATCTCTTTACATAGTTTAAAAATTGCAAATTATAATATAAAAAATTTTATTATAATTTGTGTTATTTTATAATATAATTGTTACTTAAGAATATACTTAAATGGATAAAGTACATCACAGTAAATCAACTAAATCAAAACAACAAGGTAGGGTAACCTGGGGCAAAGCGAGACGCCGGGTCAAAGTTAGACAATTAGGTTTTCTAGCTTTGTACAGAATTTTTTTGATGATTCAGTAATTGTGTTTAATTATATATAAAATTTCATGTTTTTAATATTTTTTAAAGTAGTTTCCATCAGTTTTTTCATAAACTATAACATTGAAAAGTGGGTATAAAGCTTACGAGTTCCGTCAATTTGATTGATAAATCAAAATTTTTTTTTTTCTTATGTGGAAAAAATCCACGTACGCGACCATTTTTTACCACAGAAGAAACGTAATACTGATTTTGTAATCATTCATTAGTTATCTTTCAGCTACCATTTTAATTTTTATGTCAGATTATTTTCTTTCAAAGATATTTTAAAAATATATAACTTCACATTTACGGAGAATGTGCGACAACGCTAGTTACTGAAAAAGATCGTCAAAGTAAACGTTTGGGATAACAAGTTGATAAACTTTATAAATCGTCATAAATTGATGAAGAATATAACTTTGTGGTCATTTAGTGACCAAAAATTTTTAAATGAGAAACTACAAGAAAAAAACTAATCAAGCTAACTGGAACGAAGATAACATGAAAAATGCTATTACGGCAGTAAAGTTGAAGCAGATGTCTTTAAAAAAAGCTTGTTAAAACTTTAGTGTGCCAAAAGATTCACTACATCGGCGTGTTAAAAGGCTTCAATTGAAAGTAGTTTACATACTATTTTACTTGAAAGATTTAGAAAAGTGCTTTCTGATAACCAAGAACAAGATCTAAATAAGTATATTATAGATATGGACAATTCATTTTATGGTCTCTCAATGATGGATATTAGATTGATAGTATTTGAGTTCTGCAAAAAAAATTTAATTCAATAACCCTTTAACAAAGAGAGTAAATTAGCAGAAGAAGACTTTGTGCGAGACTTTTTCAAACGCCATCCTGATTTATCACTAAAAAAACCAGAAGCAATTTCTATAAACAGAGTGTTTGGTTTGAACGAAGAAAATATTAAAACCTATTTTAGTAACTTAGAGAATTTGTTAAATAAATATCACTTTTAACCACATCAAATTTTTAATTGTAATGAGTCTGGGTCGTCATGCGTTCATAAGCCACTAAAAGTTATCTCATCGACAGGAAAACGGCGTGTTTCATCAGTGACGAGTGAGGAAAAAGGAGTCACAACAACAATTTTATGTGCATGTAATTCTGTTAGTCATTATCTACCACCCATGATGACATTTAAGCGCTTGAAAACCTTTTTTAATCAAGCATGTATGAGATAGATGCGAAATCATTCAGGAAGACAAATACAAACAGAAAATCTTGGAGAAATTTTTAATGAAACATATTTAAGAGCTGCTAATATGGAAAATGCTACTTCAAGTTTTAGAGCAACTGGAATTGTCCCATTTAATTGGCATTTGTTAGAAAATGAATATCCTAGGACATCTTTTAGTGATAATAATAATAAAATCAGGTTATCCATGCCTTATGAAATTCACTTTGAACGCAAAAACAATAAAGAAAGTGAAATTTTACAGCAGCCAGAGTTGACTAAATTAAAATTAATGATAAATTAAATCCAATTAAAATCTTTATAGAGACCACAGCTACTTCATCAAGTTCTTTTGAAGACATACTTCAAATTCTAAAAATTTAACCTCCTAAAAGAAAATTAGCTGAAAAATCTCAAATTAATCTCCATATAGGAAAATAATTATATTTGACAAGAACAATAAGAAAAAAACAATAGGAAAAAAAAAAGAACAATAAGAAAAAAAATTTACTGGAAAAGAACAATGACAATAAATTAAACAAAAAAAAATATAAAAAAGAACAAAAAGAAAAGAAAATTAAAGAAATGCTCGATTGAAAAAGATGTAAACAATGAAGAGGAATAGTTTTATTCAGTTTATCAAGGGAAATGGTGCAATGGTACCCAAAATGACTGTATAGCTTGTTGTGTATGTACTGTTTGGGTAACGAAGACTGCACATTAAATGATGTTTGCTTTTTATGTGAATAGATTTTATTCAAATGTTTTGACTAACATGAATCTTTGCATATGCATTTTTTTATTGATTATTTTTTTTAATTCCTATCATGTTTTTTGATTTAAAAGGAAAAACTACAGTATAAAATGATACCTTTGTGTTTTTATTTGCATTCTTATATTTAATTAGATCAAATTTATTAAAAGTCTGCTTTAATATTATTAAAAATTATATTTTTTACTTAGTTTTTTCTTCAAATGAAATCTGTCTCACGTTGCCCCAGGTTTTGGGGAAAGTGAGACAGGGTAATTGTTGTTATTTTGAATTTAATTATGAACCAATGCAACAGCCTTGTCATTTTTAATTTAATTTTTTCTTTTAAAACAGAAAACAGACTTTTTTTTTGCACTTTAATGACTTCACTTATTTTATTAATTCTCTTCTGAGCATACTCTATTGAAACCATTTGGCAGAGCCGGATCCAGCTTTTTTTAGTCTTTGAGATAGCTAACTTCCAGATATGGAGCAAACACCAAAATGTTTATATGTTTATACTTATGTCAAATAAGGATGCTTTGCAAAAAATTGCGATGATTGGAGGCTGGGAACAAAAAAAACCCAAATTTTGTGCCCCCCCCTGCCCCAAACGTGAGAGCAACAAGTTGATAAAATATTTTTTGTACTGTTCTCAACTAGACTTATATTCATCGATAAATTTTAAGTTTCATAGTATTATCTTTCAGTGTTCAAAAATAATGACTATATAAAATTTATAGCCCCCTCAAATTGAGGGGGGTTTAAACTTTATATGGTCATAACTTTTAAAAGCTAAAATATTTTACTATGAAATTTAAAATTTATCGATGAATATTAGTCTAGTTAAAAAAAAATGCAAAAAATATTTCATCAACTTGTTGCTCTCACGTTTGGGGCAGGGGGGGCACAAAATTTGGGGTTTTTTTGTTCCCAGCCTCCAATCATCGCAATTTTTTGCAAAGCATCCTTATTTGACATAAGTATAAACATATAAACATTTTGGTGTTTGCTCCATATCTGGAAGTTAGCTATCTCAAAGACCAAAAAAAGCTGGATCCGGCTCTGCCAAATGGTTTCAATAGAGTATGCTCAGAAGAGAATTAATAAAATAAGTGAAGTCATTAAAGTGCAAAAAAAAGTCTGTTTTCTGTTTTAAAAGAAAAAATTAATTTAGCCTGAAAAAAGGAAAAATTGATTTAGCCTGGTTGTTTGGTAATGTGCTTTTTTAAGGCGGGTAAAACTAATAAAGGCCCTGAATGTCTGTAAAAGCAATTTACACCAAGATTTCAAGTTCTTGTTTAAAACAAAGATATGTATCGTATAAAATAAAAATAGGAATTCTTCAGAAATATTTCAAGCCTATTTTAAAGGAATAATTTTATGAATATCAAATAAAAACAAAAACTTTATTTTCCTTATATATAATTCATAACTAAATTCATATTCAATATAATATCGTCTAACTGATTTGTAGAATGAGTTTTTAAAGTTGTAAAAACACAGAAATCTAGAATAGAACAGTTTAAAGCCTCATTAAAATTAGAATTAAATATTTAAAAAATATACAATAAAGCCACCAAGTTGTCAACATTTTTTGTTAATTAAATTAAAGTTATACCTCTAATTTATTTATATATATATATTTTCTTATTTCATTTTTAATGTAAATTTTTAATTAACAATACTTATTTAGTTTGTTTTTTTTCCATTTTTATTTTTACTTAAATGTTATTATTTACTTAAATATTATTATATAAATTTTTTATAAACCGAGTACGAATTGTTAGTTATTTTACTTCTTCGAATAGATGCTGGTAATTTTTATTTTTATTGTTGATTAGCTAATTTTGTTTAAAAAATTCTTTAATCCCATACTTTTTTATTATATTATTATATTTTATTAATATTAATCATGTATCTGATTCCTTGATTTTCTTTTACTTTCAGCTGCAGGCTGTAAAGGCTGTAGGCTGTAAAAAATGAAAGCTGTAAAGACGGTGTCGTAAAGGTGGGCAACTGCCGCAATCAATAAAGTGTATGAAGAAATTTTTTATAAAATTTATTCAGCAAAGTTTTTTAATTTTTAACAATTTTTTATTTCATACATTTAAACTGTTACTTAATTGTCACTCAAAACAAACACTTCAATGCATAAAAATTTTTTTTTTGGCTTTATTCAAAAACTTCCTTCATTCCTTTTTTATTTTAATTATTGAGTTTACCCAATGTTTCTTTTTTTAACCTAATTTAAATATATCCCAGTTCATATTATCAAATAGTCTCAATATTTCTTTAAGACAAATTTACGGGTGCCAAAATATTTAAGCAGATCATGAGCAGTGATCCAAAAAAATTATTTATTTTTTAAAGTTTTGGATCCCGCATAATTTTTTTCGAAGATATTCCAATTTTCGCTTCATGTGCTCATTATACCTAAACTACTCTAATTTAAATACTGTTGAGACGTATTTATATTTAGAAGAATAATAACAAAAGAGCTATATCTAATTGTTTATTGAATTTTTAATTAGTCATTCACATTATTTATAAGATCTAAAATTGTATGCTCGGTTGAGTGTTGTGTTCGGAAACCGAATTGCTTTTATTCAAAGTTTTATTATTTACTAGGTATTTGTAAAGTTTTATATTGAATACTCGCAGAAAAAGTTTTGAAAAGACAGGAAAAATTAAGATAGGATTATTTCGTGTAAATAAATTCGCGATTTTTAATACTTTTGCTATTTTTAAATTATATTACTGCTAACCTCGTCAACGGAGCCTGGAGCCTTATTTATTTCCAACGAGTTTATTGCAATTTCTTGTTCTTGGTAGTTTAGTCCATTCGAACTGAAACTGCAATTTTAAGTTTAACATAAGTTTTTGAAAGAGTAATACGGACGTTTGGAAGCCATGTTGAGGCCAATATTTGAAATTTGATTCAAGAAATTTTGAGCAATACTAATTTTGTTGTTATGTTTTGTTTTATTAACAACAATTCTATCAAGCAAACTAATTAATTTTGTATGGTTTTTCCGAGTTTTTCTTTCAGAACGTCTCAAGTTTTTTTAACATCGCGGTGGTTGGAGCATGGGGAAAAAAATACCCCAAAAATTGTGTTCCCTTAACCTGAGTATGAGGGCAATTAAAGTAATACAATAAACTCATGTACTATAAATTCTTATGATCGTGTCAAATTTACAACCCCCTCATTTGGGTAAGGGTAGAATTTTTACATGGTCGTAATTTTTGAACAATAAAAAATTATTAAACAAAATTTAAAACCTGTTAATGAATTTTAACTTATAATATTCTAAAAAAGAATATTTTATTAATTCATTGCCCTCATACTCAGGCTGGGAGCACGCTTTTTGGGTATTTATGTTCCCGAGAAATTCTATAACCTAAATCTCCTAGATTTAGGTTATAGAAATTTGAACTGTTCTTACATCTTAAAATAATAAATTGATCTAAATAAATGATATGATATATCTGTTTTAATGATTCCTACTTTTAAGGTGGTAGTCTACCTTGAAAACTAAATCCTAGAATTCTTTAACAAAAAACTTAGTATCTGGCAACAATATAAAAAACCTTTAACAAAAAACTTAGTATCTGGCAACAATATAAAAAACCTTATCAAACTATGGAACTTTTATTTAAACTTCCAAATTTGGTTTTAAAACACTGTTTTTTGGTCCGCGGGACCAAAAAAAGGGCATTTACCCTGCGGTAAATTACTCAAGAAGTGTTTGAGATACAGAGCTGGATTTTTTTGAACATCATCTAATAAGAAAGTTGAATTGGCTGAATCAACAGAAAAAAAGTTTATGGAAAAGTTTTTGCTTAAATTATAATTCAAAATGGCAGCAAAATTTTGATCCAAAATACAGGTTTTGAGCCCATTTACTAAAGAACCAAAAAAGTAAAAATAAAAGTGTTAATTCATATATAATAGAATCAGTGTATCAAATTTCATATCACATAGCACTTATTTGAAAAAAGTTATTTATCGCACCATTTCCAAAAATCACATTTTGAGAAAAACAAAAAATAAAAATAAAAACCAATTGCTTTAGTCTAACTTTTTTATTTATTTCATTAAACATCTTCGCTTCCAACAAAGCTGCAAGCAACCGCTAATCAGAGTTGGAAGTTACTGGAAGAGAAAAGATGAAGATTGTTGAGCAAGATAACGATTGACGGACGACATAAAGGATTGCAAATTATATGAATCAGGAAAGCAAGATGCAGGAAGCGAATTCCAAAGAATTGATGTTCAAAAAAAAAAACTAGACGAAAAAGAGTTTTTGGAGCACTTAGGAACATATACAGAAAAAGGATGAGACTTAATTGAATGACGAGTAACACGAGAATGAACTTTAGTAGATGGTACAAGAGGCGCTTGTTCTTTAGAGCAGTGCCCATTATAGTATTTATAGAAAAGAGAAAGAGAAGCAACATTACGACGATGTGATAATGGTTGAAGGTTGGCTGCAAGAGCAGGTCTAACTATGTTTACAATGCGTTTTTGTACCTTGTCTAAAAGAGAAAGGACATCATTAGAAGATCCGCCCCAGAAATGGCAACAGTATTCCATACAAGGACGGACTTGAGATTTATAGAGATAGTGAATAGAATCCGGAGTAAGAAACTGTCGAGCTCAATAAAAAGATGCAGATTAGCAGATTTTAATTTTGCAACGGGTTTGATATATGGTTTCCAAGAAAGATCGGAAGTTAATCCTGGAAGGTGAATGGTAGATGACTCATCAAGTTTTTTTTTTTTTTTTCCCTGTAAGTTTGCCGTCAATACATATTTATAAATTTCATATTTAAAGTTTAACAATGGCTGGTGCAAGAAGAAGACATAATTGTTTTCTTTCTTGACGTAATTGTCACCAAGCCCCTAAAATTCCGAAAATAATATATTCACATTATATACACACATACGGTAATGCAAGTATATGTCATTTAATATTATACATAAAAATTAAAAAAAAAATAAAATAAATAAATAAAAAATTAAAAAATAATAAATAAGCAATTCCGATATTAATATCAATATAAAAGATCACAAAAAAGTAAAAATAAAAATAAAAAATGTTTCAAATAAATTTGAAAAACAAATAAAAATAGAATATTACGTTAAGAAATATATTATTAAGAATTTAAAAGAATTTAATAAAACATATGTACATTTTTGTATTGCAATAAAAATGAAAAGTAGAATAAATAACAATTCATAAACTCAAATCTTTCCATATAACATGAAAATATACAACATAATCTATTTTGATGACCCATTTATAAATATAGCTCTAGAAAAAGTCTTCAATGTTTACATTAAATAAAATTAACTCTTTTGGTTTTAATTTTTTAAAATAAGGTTTTGAATATATTTGGGATCGTTTCATTATTGACTTTATACATAAAAATTAAAATGTGATAGATATTCATTTGGTAAACATACAGCATTTTGAGATTTTTAAACAATGGTTGTGAAGGCGAGAGACGATGTTCATTGGATATTATTCTAACTTCATGTTTTTGTTCGTTGAGAAGTTTTTCAATTTTTTTTGTTTTTTGGTGCTGCACCAAACAATATTAGCATAATTGAGAAAACAATGAATAAAAGAGAAATAGATGTATTTTAAGCATATTTGATTCAGGTAAGGTTTTACCTTATAAAGTATATCAATATTTTTAGAAATTTTATTTTCGATTAAGTTTATATGATTTTTCCACGTAACATTTTCATCAAGGAAAACGCCTAGAAACTTCATTGTTTTTTTCTTTTAATATTGCGTTTCACAATGCCAATATTTGGAAGTTGTAAGGTAATTTTGTCACTTTGATGAAGGCGATGAAAAAAGGTATACTTAGTTTTGCTTAAGTGTACTGATAGTTTATTAATATCAAACCACTCAGTTATTTTCAAAAGTTCTTTGTTGACTGTTTCAAATAGCGTTTTTTATATCACTATGGTAATAAAATAAATTAGTGTCGTCAACAAATAAAATCGAGTCTAAAACATTAGAAGCTTTATTCAGGTTGTTGATGTAAATTAAAAACAAAAGTGGTCCTAAAAAGTGGAACTCCACAAGTGATTATCTCAATGTCGGTTTTTCCACCATCATACGAAACGTACTGTTCTCTATTAGTCAGAGTTTTGAAACCAAGCTATATTAGTAGTTCCATAATTTTCTAATTTTCATAATAGAATAGTATGATCGACAGTGTCGAAAGCTTTGCTTAGATCTTTAAAAATACCTAATATAAACTTATTTATATCAAACGCCTGAAAAATATCATGAGCGAGTTTAAGAATTGCATGATCAGAAGAATGAGCTTTTTTGAACCCAAATTGCTTGTTGTAAAGAATATTATTTGTTTCTAAAAAAGTGAAAAGCCTATTGTACATTAATCGTTCTAGTATTTTAGAGAAGCAAGGAAGAATGGACATAGGTCTATAATTAGAAACATTAGAAGTATCTCCCGATTTAAAAACTGGAATAATTCTTGCAGTTTTAAAATATTCTGGAAATACTCCTTGCTTTAACGAAAGAATAAAAATATGCAACAATGGTATTGGTATATAAGGTATAGATTTGATTACAACGTTACTGCTTACATTACCGTACATTATCGTTTATAAATACATTACGTTCATAAATACATAAATACATTACATATGAGTATATTACCGTTCATAAATATAGGAAGATCTAAATTATTGCGATAACAATTGGCTGAAAAAAATTGAGTTTTATCTGAATTAAATTTCACTAGTTACTGTGAGCCCCATGCTGTAGGAGAAGTGAGATCCTTAAGCCAATTATTTAGAAAACTTAAGCCAATTATTCACAAGTTGCATTAGCAAACCATTATTTTTACTGTTTCAAATCTATATTGGCTTTAGAAATGTTTTTTTTTTATAATTCAAAATTATATGAACCACTTGAAAAAAAAAAGAAAAAGAAAAATACCCAAACCAATTAGTTAGCAATTGTCAAATCTAGATTTAACAATGTACAAAAAAATTCAAAAAAAACCAGTTTCATTTACTACTCTTTGGGTTTCTTCATTGGCATCTGCAAAACTTTTACGCTGGGGTCTTTTATTTGTTTTTTTTGTTTGTTTTTTTGTTTAAGCTTGACTTTTGGAGTAGATTTGTGATTCACAAGCGACTTTCGCACATTCTTTGTTTGGGCAAAACTCTTTTATAAATTTTCCATTATACATATTTAATTTTTTTCCATTATACATGTTAAATACATTTAACATTCTATTTAATCCCTTATTAAAATTTATGATAAGATAAGCAGAAATTCTTGCAGCAATTAAATGTAATATGTTTAATTAAGACAAAGAATAATATATAAATGAAAAATATATTTGCCAGCAGCAAAATTAAGTTTCTGATAAATCTTACGAATATAACTGCGTTTCTACTTTTGGTTATACTTTAAAACTGCATATGAATACCCTGGGTTACTTTAAAAAGTGTACCAATGATTCAAAAAAAATGAATAAAAATTCATTTTTCTTAAAAGATCCAAGTAAAAAGTTCTTAAAAACTCACTTAAAGTAGGCTTCACAATTTTTATGTTTATTAACTATGTCTAATGATGAAATTATTTAATTTCTAAATATTTTTATAAAAAACAAATATCACCACCATTTTCTACGTATATGAAATAGGCTAAAACAGTATAGTTTAAAACTTTGAAAATTTTCATTATTTAAGGTAGACTACCACCTTAAGGAGACTTCTAAAAAAGAATGAGTTTATTGACGACTTGAAAGATATATATCTAAAGCATTTTATCGAAAACGAGTTTTGTAGACGCATTTTCGTTGTAATTTGAACAGTTAATGCTTAGATCTACTATACAGAATATTTTTTTCCCATCATTATTTATTCCGTGGAAGATTTCTTTCGGGTAATTTGAAAATTTGCTTATTTCGCCTACAACATAACAGTCTACAACACAACAGTCTACAACACAACAGTCTACAACACAACAGTCTATAATACAACAGTCTACAACACAACAGTCTACAACACAACAGTCTACAACACAACAGTCTACAACACAACAGTCTACAACACAACAGTCTACAACATAACAGTCTACAACACAACAGTCTACAACACAACAGTCTACAACATAACAGTCTGCAACACAACAGTCTACAACACAACAGTCTACAACACAACAGTCTACAACACAACAGTCTACAACACAACAGTCTACAACACAACAGTCTACAACACAACAGTCTACAACACAACAGTCTACAACACAACAGTCTACAACACAACAGTCTACAACACAACAGTCTACAACACAACAGTCTAAGGTGAAAACTAAAATATTTTTTAAGTTTTTATTGACTAAAATATAGACTAAAAGATTTTTTGATTTTTTGAATATCTCAATTGTAAAGAACTCGTTGTCAACATAGGACTTTTCCTTTTTTATTCGCTTTATCATTTCGGATATTCCTCCTGCATTTGTTGTTTTTTTTCTTTCAGAAGTTATTGGTGTATAATCTGTTGTATAAACCTTGCTTGAGGCGATTTATCGGTGCACCATTTTTAATTTAGGAAAATTGTCTAAATAAGTAATTGCATTTTATTATGAAATGTTCTAGATTGTCGAACAATTTATTTATACTTCTAATAATTATGTGTATCTCAGTGAAACTCTTTTTTAAAGTTTCAAGTTCAGTTTTAAATGAAAATGCGTTTGAAAAGTCTTCGTAAAATTTTTCTTTCTATATTTTTTTCTAATTTTCTTTCTAAATTTTTTCTAAATTTTCTAATCTTTCTAAATTTTCTATATTTTCTAATCTTTCCTAAATTTTCTAAATTTTTTAATCTTTCTAAATTTTTTCTAAATTTCTTTCTAATTTTTCTTTTTTTCTTCGTAAAATTTTTCTTTCGTAAAATATCACTATCCATTTCTATTTATTTAATTATAAAACTAAAAATTACAAACTTAATTATAATTTATAAAATTAAGTTTGATGTTACTCATATAGTTAAAAACATGTCAATGGACCTTAATAAACAAATAAACTAAAAAAAAATGAAGACAAGGAAATACTGGCGTAAACAACAATAACACAAGTAATAAAAAAATGTAATAGGAACACTAATAAATAAAGATGATATTAATAATTGCAAATTGCAATAATAATACAATAAAAATAATAATATTAATAATAATGTGAATAAAAAAACACAGTAAATATATCATGATAACTTTACTAAGAATTATAACTAATGATAAAAACAATGGTATAAATAATTATAGTAAAGTTTATGAGAGAAATTAATAAAATAAACATAACAATTGCAAAAATTAGGACAATAACCATAAAACTATTACTACAATTGAATCACTATCACTATTATTATAAATAATATTATTAAGATTTAAAAAACAAGGATAAATTAATGCTAATGGTAATATTAGTAGAGTTAAAAAAAGACAGTATAAAATAAAAGTAATAATAGTTTTATAAATACAGTAATATAAAAAAAGCAATAATAATAATAGATAAAATTAATATTCATTAAATATATACTCAAATATAAATTTCTTAATTTGGTTTCGATTGAGAAGAAGAATGTTGGTAATAATAGGGTATTTAGTTAAAATCTTTTTTTTTATAAATGGTATTAATTGGTTCCAGTGAGAAATACATTGATGTTATATAGTGCGCTTACCATATTTAAAAATGCTGAAAAAGGAAGTGTGCAAGTTAAAACTTTCAGTATTTCGCGTGTAATATTTGTGTGTGTTACTTGTTTCAATAAAAAAGTTATTAAAGGAATTTGGTACTTTATTTTGAAGAAAATCAAACACAAAAAGACAATTATAAAGCTTTACTAGATCTTGAAATTTTAGAATTTTTAATTCAGAAAACCTATTTTCGATATTAGATCGTTAGGGAGAAAATGTTATAATTCTTAAGGAAGTGCGTTGTTTATACGATGTAATAGAAAATTATCTTTTTGAACCCAAACAGTGCAACAATAACTTAGATGTGAGGAAAACAATGAATAGTAAATTGATATTAAAACACGTGAGAGTTTTTTTATTTAATTGAATTAGTTGATGGTACCATGATAGGTTTTTGTCAAGAAATAGCCTGAGGTGCTTTATATATTTAGATGGGACAAGTCTTTTACCATTAATTCTAACTTTCACATTACTACTATCAATCTTTTTTTTGGAGGGTGAAAAATAATAAATTCAGTTTTATTGATATTTAGGTAAAGACGGTTACTATTTAATCAATGACAAAAATAATGGAGATCTGAATTAACGTTTTTACAAAGCTGCGCGAGTGATTTATTTATGCATAGAAGATTAGTGTCGTTAGCGAAATTATGAACAATCGAATTATTTATAGAGTGAGGCAGATCGTTAATACATATTAAAAACAGTAAAGGTCCTAGAACAGAACCCTGTGGTACACCATACTTAATAACTTTACATGTGGATTGAAACTCATTAATTGAGACAAACTGAGTGCGATTGTTAATATAGGATGAAAACCAATCATTAGCGATACCCCGTATACCATAGTGATACAATTTTCAGTTAAAATCTTATGGTCAACTGTATCAAATGCTTTTTGGAGATCAATAAAGACGCCACAGGCAAAAGAACCACTATCAATCGCACCACGAATCATTTCAGTAATGCTAATAAGTGCATGGGAAGTAGAGTGTTTTAAATGAAATCCAAACTGAGGGCCGTAGAGACACTTAGAATTATCAAGAAAGTGGTAGATACAAGAATACATTAATTTTTCATGAATTTTGCTGATATTTGATAATAATGATATTGGTCTATAGTTATTGCAGTCAAGTTTTGAGTCCTTTTTATCGATTGGTTTAACAGATGCAGTTTTTAAAATATTAGGGAATATACCAGTAGCGAATGAGAGATTAAATAGTTTAGAAAGTACTGAGGAAATATCATTAGCAAGAAGATTTAGAATAAAGGTTGGTATGCTGTTTGGACCAGAAGCCTTGCCATCATTTAGAGAAAGAATAACTGATATTATTGCATTTTTTTCATTAGGTTTAATGAAAAGAGAGTCAGGGTTTGATGTCTTTAAATACTTATGGAAGTCAGTATGAGATGAATGAATATTTTTTTGCAGTTCTTTACGGTTTGAAATAAAAAAGGAGTTGAAAATTTCCGAGATTTTAACTGGATCATTGATAATGGTGTTGTTTGAAGATATACAAGATGTATATAAGATATCATTCGAACGTATATTCAAAAGAGTTCTAATACCCTTCCACGTAGCTCTCAAACTATTGCTATTGGTAGTAAAGTAGTTAGAAAAGTGTTTTTTGTTTCTTCTTCGAATAAGTGTTACAAGTAAATTTCTTTTTCAAGAATTAGTTTGTCATTAAGATTTTTTGTTTTAAGGAACTTCTTAAATATATTGTTTCGTTTTTTTTATCGAGGTTAAAATTGCTGAAGTATCCCATGGATTAAAGCCTTCGAGTTAGGCCTTACTTAGTTTACTTACTTAGTTTATTTACGGTTACTTTGTTTTTTTAACGGCGCGTGTTTGTCTAGAAGAGAGTTAAAGGTAGTGAAGAAATCTTCATATGATTTATTTGTATTACTATTGGAAACTTTGATTACTTCATCCCAGTTGATTTCCATGTAATCATTCCTGAATTCTTCACTATTTAATTTTTTAAAGTTTCGAAGAATAATATTGCTTTTTTGAGAATTAATAAATCTTTTTTTAAAAGATGAATAAATTAGAAACTGTGGCAAATGATCCGATATTCTAATAGTTAGATTGCCGGAAAAAATATCTTTAGAAGTTGAATTAGAAAATATATTATCAATTAAAGTACTTGAGTGATTGGTAATTCTTGTTGGTAAAGATATAAAAGGAAGAAAGTTATTTGAACCAATGGTGTTCAAATACTCCGAGATTGATTTATCTGAGCTTGCTTTTATAAGATCGATATTAAAATCACCCATTATAAAGGAAGTTTTATTTTTTTCAACAGCAAGTTTTTCAAATAGAATAGCTAGATTATGTTATATGTTTTTACATAAATAAAACTCATTTTTTAATTGTGAAACTTATTTTTGGTGTCAAACATGTAAGTTTTTCAACGTAAGACTTTTTAAAAAAAGTAGTTTTGAAGTATAGATATAAAAAATATAGATATTTCATAAATTTTAAACGGAAATTTTTCCTTATAGTAACACGTCAAAAAATTGAATACAAAAATCAAATTTCAAGCAGAATCTTTAATGGATAATATAAAAAGTGCCAATCCACTTGATTATTTACAGCTTACTCATAAATATTCTTTGAAAGCTGCTTACAAACATTGTAATTATTAAAGTTTAATAAAAATGAAAATTTTTTATATTTCAAAACAGCGCATTTATCTACGCTTCGAAGTCTTTTTTGAAACCTTCTCTCATAACTTCTTTTGTTGTTCTATTGTCTTGTTTATTTTCTTGTCTATTCTCAAAATCTTTGTATATATATAGTCCAGTTCCACATATACAGATTACATTGCATAAATTTACGGCGTTGGTATGCACAGATAGGTTATTTAAATGTATAAATAGTATGCATACAATTAAATAACCTATACGCGCATATATACGATACATTTAAAAAACTTATACGCGCATATATACAAAGAGGGTTGGGATAAAAAGTTATTTTAATTTTATTTTATCAAATTGAAAAAATTCAACAAAAGATCCCAACTTTCATGATAAATGCATCATGATTAGAAGTCAATTTAGATTCATATTTTAACTTTGTAAACGATTTTTGAACAGATATCGTTTTCATCAATATCCTAAAAAAAATATTTTTAGTGGTAAAAATAAAATTCTTTCACAATAATAATCATAGCGATGAAAACATGGAGGTGGGGGGAATTGGAGTATGCCATACTTTTTGTATCAACATCCTCTCTCCCCACCCCATTAAAAATTTAGTAAGTCCGTCACTAAATATTTAAAGTCTAAATAAGAGTTTTGAAAAAAATTCAACATTTTGAAGAAGAAACTGGAAATAATTTCAATAAAATTTGCTTAAGAGTAAGTTATATATATAAAAAAAACTTTAATTCTGATTTCAGGGCCGACAACGCCAGGGCTGCATGCCCTAAAGTTTTTTTCTAAACAACATTTTTTTATTATTTTTTTTTTAAAGTTTCTGGATATATAGGACATTTTTTTAGAGACTGACAGTTGTACCCTCCTACTTCAAAAACCGTCGGCCTTGGATTTACGTAAAGGAAAACATTGTATATATAGAATGAAATGTGTATTTCTGACATCCATTGAGAAAATATAATATTGAAATTTTAATTTCGTTGTAGTCTAGCAATTTTTAGTTGAGTCTTTTTAAACAAAATTTATCTAATATTCATTTTTTTAGTTTTACTACCATTTTCTATTCAGTTGAAGAAAATGTGAACTTTGATATTCTATATGATGTATTATTTTGATAAAACACAATTGTTTTTTAGATGGTAAAGCCAATTACAGGTAAAACTCAATGTTAAACTATATGTAAATGTCTGATATTTTGAGTTATAAATATTTTAATAAATTACTCTGAGAAACAATTTGATTAAAATTTTGTGTTTAATTTGATTAGGAGGCCTATTTGGATTAAAATTGACATGCTGATTCCAAAACTGAAATCGTTTATTTTCTAAGAAGTCAACTTTTTTTCTCCACCCCTTGCGCTTTAGTTAAACAAATTTTACCGTAAAAGAGTTACCCGCTGATTACGATTGGATTCGTCTACCCTACAATCTAAAAAAATAGTTTGTCTGGGCTACAAGCTATTTTTTGTGTGAATTTTTAATTTTGTTAAAATATTTTTTATTGTTTTCAAAACATGTGAGTTTTACATTTAAATGTTCCTGATGAAACTTGGTAATCAAGACAAGCCATGCGCCCCTTACAAAGTGTACAAGTAGTATGATGCAGATTTTGAACATCACAATTCAGCTCAAGGGATTTGATAAGCTAGAGTTGAATGATTTGGAACAGGATTTGGGCCTATCAAAAAATTCATTCTGGATATGGATTTAAAAAGAGTTATTGAGTTATTACAGTATAAGAAGCATCATAGGACAATCTGCATTGACTCTAAAATGGTGTGTTTCCTCCTTAATTAGCTACGTTTTGAAACAAATTATCCTTGCTTTCTCTGTATATTGAATTGAAAAAATTAAAATTTCCACCTTTGAACATAAAATTAGGTCTCATAAAGCAATTTGTGAAAGCACTGATAACTAATGACGATTATTTCAAGTACATTGCTAATGCATTTCCTAGACTGTCAATTAAAAAAATTAAAGCCGGTGTCTTTGATGGTCCACGAATTTGACAGCTTATGAAGATAAATATTTACCAGAACTATGTCGGATCTTGAGAAGAATGCTTTGATATTATTTAAAGTCAGCGTTAAGAACTATCTTGGAAATACGTACGCACATAATTAAAAAGACTCTGTTTAGCAACTATTGGAAAATTATAAAGCACTTGGTTGCAATAAGGGCATTAAACTACATTTTCTGCATTTCCATCTCGCTAATTTTCGTTAAAATCTTGGTGCTGTCAGTGATGAGCACGGAGAAAAATTTCATCAAGACTTGAAGGTTGTGGAATAACGTTATCAAGGTAGATGGGATGTACATTTGATAGCCGACTTTTGTTGGAGCATAAAACGTCATAGTCCTCAATCTGAACATTCCATAAAGAGCTATAAACGTACATTTTTTACCCTAACTACTTATAAAATTGTTATATTCAATAGCCATATTATTTTTAAAAAATATTATTCGCGTTAAATAAACATTGCAGTTCAACCCAATTGTTTAATTTTCCTTTGCATGGTAATAATTGGATAAAATAATATATACCGGCTATGTACTATATAATTTACATTTTATCACATTTTTTAAGAAAGTGAAAACCCTATAATTTAAAAACTTGACGTGATAGAGAAAAACTAAGATCATTTTTTAAATTAGCACCTATAATTTAATCACTAACTACTATCAAATTCCATTCAAAAAGTTATTATTATTATTGTTATTATTGTTATTATTATAATCATGATCATTATCTTTATTATTGATCTTAAAATAAAAATATTTTAGGGCAAAATCACCTGAATAATGGAATATTTTGAAATAATAACCTCAGTTTAGTGAGATAAGGGCAAGATGAGCTTATTAACCTAGGATGGTAATCTTCCTAGTGATGGCGTCACAATAAAAATACTTAGTTTTACAAAACAAAAAACAAGCCATATACAAAAAAGGTTCAGAGGAAAAGAATGTTTTGAGCGAAAAACAAATATTTATAAAAATAGGAAATGTTGTTGAAAAAAGTATATTAGGATTGTTAAAGAGATTGAAAGATGTTTAGATTGTTAAAGAGCAGGATAAAAAAGTAAAAAAAAAACTTACAATTGAAGCAATTATAAAAGTAAAACTTCAAACGATCAGAAGAAAAATTGAAGAGTAAAGCTTTACAAAGGAGGTAAAGAACATGGTTTAAACAGAAAAAGAAAACTGCTTGAAAAAGTAATGAAATTTAAAAAAAGAATTATTACTGACAAAATAGGAAGCAGTTATGGGCGCTTGCATGATTTTTTGATGTTTCATATAGGACATTTTCACACATTGTGTAAAACTCTAAACTTGCTAAATAAAAACTCTAAACTATGCTAAATGATGAAGCCTTGCAAAAACTTAGGTTGGCGGAGGCCTGGGAACAAAAAAGCCCTTGCCCCTTTCTGCTCAAACATTAAAGTACTAATGAAGTAAATTTTTCTACTTAACTATCTTAAACTAAATTTAAATTTATTGACAGATTTTAAATTACGTAGAAAATATTATAAATTACAAAAGTTATGACCATGCAAAGTTTACACCTCCCCCCCCCCCCCTCATTTTGAGGGATTTGAAAACTCGCATTCTAATTTACAATATTATTCTACAAAGCTAAAAATCTGTCATTAAGTTTAAATTTAGTTTAATTTACAGAATAGAAACTATATTTCTTGTAAGTTAAGCTTGTAAAAGCAAAAAAAATCTGTGAATGTAATTTGGAGATCTTTAAAAAGCTTTTGACAGTGTACCAAGAGATGTAGTGTGGTGAGTTTTTAAGTAATTAGAAGTTAAAAAATGGCCTGTAATAGTTTTCAACTCATATATTCAGATAATTGTAAAACAGCTTTAGCTTCTTTTTCTTTATCATCTTGGCGCAAGCACTACCCTGATGCAAACAATAGTTCTTAAGATGAATATGATGCAACTAATTGCTTGATACAACTAATTGCGAACCACTTGTTTTGTTTAGGTTTTTAGAGAAAACACGTGGCATGTGTTTTTTCTTCCATTCGTGTTATTTGAAATCAGTGTCGTGGCAAGTGGCTTAGAAGCCCCAAAAAAAACCAATCATAAGGGCCAAAAAATCTTTAAAATTTTACACTCGGTTAAACTAAAAAACAAAATTAGATAGGTTAAACACAACCTCGTCATGGTTCTGTTTAACATGCAGAAGTAAAATAATACTCCTCGCCTATTTTACTAATCTAGTCGTTGTTAAAAATATTTTATAAAAAAATTCAGTATTAAATAAACCAATAAAATTAAAACTATTTACAATTTTTTGAAAAGAATATCTTAAATAGATCTAATTTTATTGGTTTTTTGAAAAAAAAACTTAGTTAAACTATTTACTTACTGTATTTCTATTACCAAGAGTGCACTTAAGAAAGTTTAGAAAAAACATAATTATGATTTATATAAAGTTTTGATACACCTTTTAAAGATGTAATTGAGAACTTAAAAGTTGTAATTAAGAAACGTGAGATGTGTTTGAGAAGATGAAAGTTGTAAATAAGAAATCGTAAGATGTAATTTAGAAAATAAAAGTTGTAATTGAGAAAAGTATAAAGAATACAAAGTTCTTTGTACTTTGAAATTTGTAGTTTAATTTGTAAGGATTACAAAAAAAGATTAAAAATTTTGTGTATTCAATCTCTTGTAGACCGTAGAGTTCGAGATGACCTAATACAGTGTTTTAAAATAAAAAAAAGGCTTGAATATTGTAAATTGGTGCAACGTAAATTCGCTCTCATACAGGAAATTTAAATCAAAATCGAACGTGACGTCATGACTTTAAGCTAGTTAGAGAGTTAATAAAAAACAATGAACAACGTCATCAGCGCGTCATCAGTTTATTACAAATCGTGTGGTGAACACTTGGAATAAATTGCCTAAAAACATAGTCAGTGCCACAACTGTAAATAGTTTCAAAGCAAGATTGAACAAATTTTTAGAATCTGAAAACCTTGAAGCTGATTAACAATGAAATTGGCTTTATTCCCATTTAATTAACTTATTTAAAAAATAATTTATAAATTTTTATGTAGGCCCCCAAAACCATAGTTGGTTACACATGCTATAGCTTGTTGCGGTACAATATATAGTAATAACAATAATAGTAATAATAATAATAATAATAATAATAATAATAATAATAATAATAATAATAAAGTATGTTGAGGGAACGATTTCTCAATACGCAGGAACGATTTCCCTAAAGAAATCGTTCCTATTTTTCCGCATAGGAACGATTTCTGAAAAAATCGGAACGATTTCTTAAAAACCGGAACGATTTCCCGAAAAAAAAGCCGTAGGAACGATTTCTTAAAGAAAAACAGGAACGATTTCCTAAAAACAGGAACGATTTCTTTTAAAACGGGAACGATTTCTTACGGGCACAAATCTAAGCTAAAAAATATCAAAGTCGCCATCTTGTTCCAAATTATATAGTTTAAGTATCGCCGTGGATAGCCTACCGAAAGTCGGTAGCCAAAAAAATAAAAATTTGCCTACCGAAAGTCCGTTTAATTGGCTAAGAATGTCACGTGTCATAATAGAATTTATCAACGCTTTTGTTAGAATAAAAATACTCTTAGCCTGCCGTTTAAAACATGTAAAATGTATAAAATATTTTAAGATATTTCTTAAAAAAATAATTTACACATACGTTTTAAAAAATTAATATATCTAAAATATAATGACAAATTAAAGTCCAATGTGGAATTAAAATGTTTTTAATTTTTTTTTTTAATATAAAACAGTAAACTTTTACTTTTAAAATTACAATCTGTTTGGTTCAAAGGTTTCAATGCAATAGCACGCGTATGCGCTTTTTTTATTTAATTTTTTTAAACACCCAATAAAATAATTGGGTGTACGTATTAAATGGGGTATACGATAATGATAAAATAGACAAGATTGTTAGATCAATTTCTGCTTCGGAATGTTCTCCTTCATAAAGTTCCTTAAATCACTTGCTGTTCCTCTAAATTCTAGTTAAACTGATTGTTTTAAAATTGCTTTTCTAAACGTTGGTCTTTAATACTTGCTGTGAGCGTGTAACATTAATCGACCATCTACCTTCGTTCACACATTAGAGTTTGTATACTTCCATTAAGTTTGTATACACACATTAGAGTTTGTATACTTCCATTAGGTTGCGTATAGTAAATACTTCGTTTATAAATAAATTCAGATATTTTTACACTGTAATTGAGTAAGTAAAAACTCATGGGATTATTTATTAACCTAATAAAAGAGTTTAATTTATTACAAAACAGAACTACCGTCTTATCTTATAATTTGAAAAAGTAATGCAGGTAGTTTTTATTTTTCTAAGAAATACTTAAGTAAACTTCTAAGACAAATTGTGTGACCGTATCAATATTATTATAAAAGTAATTGTTATAACAACACAATTCAAATCCGCGTAATATTTTTGGCACAGCTTTGCTGATGATACAACACTTTGTTGATGATACAACACTTTGCTGATGGTACAACACTTTGCTGATGATACAACACTAGCGTAATATTTTTGGCACAGCTCAGGCAAAGTGCCAAATAAACTACTATTAATTAATTTTAATTGATAGTTATGCACGATACCTTAATCAAATGTTCTTAATTTTATAACTCATTAAGGTGTTGGCGTTGATCATTAGTAAGACGGTATAAAAATTTTTTTATTTGCAGGTTTATTTATACTTGAATCTACATATTCTATATATAGGTTTATTTATACTTGAATCTACATAATCTACATATATATATATATATATATATATATATATATATATATATATATATATATATATATATATATATATATATATATATATATATATATATATATATATATATTTATAGTAAAATAACACTTTACTAACTTGAGCTTCTACTGTCAGTTTCTCCTTCAGCAGGATCATCAGGAACCTGGCAGTAGAAGCTCAAGTTAGATATTTGTTTTTTTTGTACTAATTTCTCTCTCTCTCTCTCTCTCTCTCTCTCTCTCTCTCTCTATATATATATATATATATATATATATATATATTTATGTTTGTATGTGTGTATATATATATATAGTCTAAAAGGTTGGACAAAGCAAGGAATTGCATCTCCACAAACTTTAAATAATTTCAACAAATATTGCCTTGGTTTTTAGTTTAAAAATTACAAAGTATAAAATTTTTGTAACTTATTTAACGAAATGCACCACGAGAAGGTAAACCATAGGACTTGGCATTTCATATTTCTAGATTAAATACAAAACAAAAAACAAATAAAACAAAAAAGGAAAAAATGTTGTTACTAAAAAACTGTTTTTTTTTTCTTTCTCTTTTTCTTTAAAACTATTTCTTTTTATTTTATAAGATTAGATTTTTATTTATCTTAAAGCTTGGATCAAAAAATAGCTCAAAAAATAAAATATGACATTGCATACTGAGGTTTTATAAATACTTTCACAATCTGTATCTAATCTATACAACCTAAATAATACTATTTAAATATAACTATATAATCTGTAACAATCATACTATATAATACTATCTAAATATAACTATATAAACTGTAACAATCAATTTAATATATATATATATATATATATATATATATACAAAAATTATAAAGTTAATACTTAAATCATTATCTTCCATAACAAGTGCGACAAAACCAATACCTTGCTTTTAAAAAGGAATTCTCTTTTTGTCCTACACATTTTTTATGTGACCACAACAAGCATGAATCACATGCTATTGCATTGCCAGTTTTATTTTCTTCGCTTGTGCTCATCAGGCAAACAGCGCATGGCCAGATATGTTGATTTTTTTTAGCCTTGATTACTTTATCAAGTGCTTTCCATGCATCTGAGCTAAACTATATTTGCAATGAAGAAAGCAACTCTAATGCACTTTCATCAAGTATAGATGATGGAATACAATTCGGTCTTTTTTCTACAGCACTCTTATTGATAAGGGTACCAGAAAGAGCTTTCTGTACGTCGTCAGCTTTAAAAAACCAACTAAGCATCACTATAACAAAACCATTTAATCTTAATAACTAATGCTGTAAAACCATCTATTAATAAAAAAATTCATTAAAACATTTATTAATTTTAATTAAGTGGTCACCAATAAAGTATGTCATGCTGTATTTGACTTTTTAATATAGATAGGAGACCATTTCCATTTTTGCACAGTGATTATCATTAAACATATAAGTTTAAAATTGTGCAAGAAAAGTAATCTTCTTAGTACTAGAAAAAAATCTTTTACTACAATTTACTAGTTAAACTCTTTATAGATGACCCTTAATATAAATTAGAAAGAAAAACTTTTAAAAATAACTTGTTATTTATTAGCTTTAAATGTAAAACAATATTTTTAACATACAAGCATGTCTTTTAACAGGTTCAAGTTTTATAAAAGGAACTGGCACATCAGAAGATCGACAAAGACGTTTTTTAGGAAGACCTATTGTTATATGAGTAGCACCTTTTGCACGTCCACATTGGACAACACTTTGAGGCAAGCAAATCTTTTTTAACTGAGTATCTAAAATAAATGTACAAAATGCTATAAATCAATCCTATTCTTACATAATTAATAAACTCTATTTACTATAATTATCAATCTCAATTGCATATAATTTTTTTGAAATTTATATATACCTAGAACACCTGCTTTGTCCTGCACAACAAAACATTCTTCTTGGTTTTGTTGCAAATTATCGGCAGTAACATATTGCTCTGAAGACTCATTTCTGAAATCGATCTCATTTCTATCCTTTTTGTTAGAGTTTTTAATAAGGTCTACATCGTTTGGTGCTCCTGCATCTGAAAAAGTTTGACTTGAGACTATATCAGATACCTTTAAGTCTGTCTCATCAAGTTCATTTAATACCATGACTTTGCCATGCTCCCAACCCTTTTGCAGTTCTTGTAGAAGTTCCATTCTCTGTTCAAAAGAAGGTCCAGTTGACTCTGAAACTAATGTAGCTAATATTGAAGTTGTACGAAGTGCAAGTTTGAATTTTTCGTGCTGAGAAAGGATTGTTTTTTTTCTTGGAGCAACACAAATCTCCACACAAGACTCCTTAGTTTCCGAAAAAGTATTAAAAACTCTTTGATGCTGACGATAATACTTCATTGTCCACCTTTCCAGACATAGCTTGGCATCAAATAGATTCAAACCTAGCAACTGGCGAACTGCAAAGATATGGCGACATGGCAGACCCATTGATTTTCTAAATGTACAACCACACATATCAGAAGTGACTATAAGCATACCTTCACTGCTTTTAACTATATGGTTTTCATTGTCACAAAAAAGATGTACTTCAGAACGCAAGGAAAATTGTTTCAATACTTGCTCAAATGCATATGTTGTCAGAAAATTTTTATAACCTGTTTCAGCAGAATTAGGTTCAAAAAAGTCAATACAAATTCTCTGCATTTTGAAAATAGTTTTGTGATCTCTCTCATTTCGCATTGAGGCTAATAAAACATATAAAATCTCAAGGAAGTTTTCTAACGTACTATTACAGTCAATAACTTCTTTCAGTTTTCCATTAAAATTTTCCAGACGGTTGTTAGTGGTGTTCATAAAATTAGCACATGCATAATTTAAGCCAAAGACCCATTCATTACGAATGTTGTGCCAATTATTATTAAAATAGTCGAGAACTGTAGTTGGCGATGAAGAAACAAATATCTCATAAAATTCATTATATTGGGCCTCTGATCTTGCATATGCTAATTTTTGAATGAGTTCTAGACAAGACGTTCGTTGCCCACTTGTGATGCCAAGTTTTACAGAAGAAATTTCACGATTAAAAGTTCTGAAAATAAAAATCCTTTAACTAACTATTTTCACAAGTAACATTTAACTAGCTGTTACTAGATTATTTTACCTAAGAGTGTGAAATAGGCAAAGTTAAAGAGACGCATCAGGAAAAGAAGCACGTACAACATCTCTCTCGATCAAGTCTTTGTCCGTCATTATGGCATTAGTTTTAGGCCAGGAACAGTTGTTTCTTTTAAATGTTTCTACAAACCAACTAAAAATATTATAAAGATAGTTATTTTGACAAAAAAAAATACCATTAAATAAAAAATACTATCTTTACATACATGTTATGACACAAATAGTCAAACCTTAATGATGCCGCATCTTCATTTGTAATTAAACCAACGGCAGCTACTTCATTTTCACCTATTTTAGTAAAATTAACATTAATTAAAAAACAATTTAGCAACAATGCAAATGCAAAATATAGAAAGTTAGTTGGCATATTATCACCATGATCACCCAGTTACTGTAAACCTGAAATCCAGTCCAACCCGTTCCATGTCCTGCTGTCTTGTTGGATTCGCTTTCTAAGCAAAGACAAGAAGAAGTGCATTTTCTGTCATCATTACAATGACTTTTGTATTTCTCAATATGTTACTAAGATAGCTAACTTGTGACTTTTTCTCTAGACAACCTAATCACTTACCTTAACTCCTTGATATGTGTCTTAAACCTGACCCTAGCTTGCGTACAGTCTCTTCTTTTTCTCCTTTAGGTGGTTCCACGAATGCAGTGTTTTCCATAAATCTTTCGTCTTGTACTTCTTCTTCGGATTCACCCTATCATTGCAATACTTACTACTAACCTAAAGCTGACTAGAATTCATTTTGCAATTTTTTTTATGATGCCCTTGGGGCTGATGACTTTTCTCTTTTTGCTGAAACATGCTCCTCCTATATAACCTCCTGGATCATGGTAACTATGAAAGCTTTGATTCTTTCAGGTTTTAAGTCAAGCCCCATTTTACTCAATGGTTCTCGCCTGTTTGTGCAGCAGCTATATCTAATTGTAATCATTCTTTTCATCTTTTCTAAAAGAACAACTCTCATGAGAACAAACTCATATTTAATATTGCAAGAAATCAATGTAAAAAGTGATTTTTAATGCTAAGTATCATTATTCCTAGTTTACAAAATAGTGTACCTTACCTTAGAAGTTAGGCTCTATAGACTTTTGTATAATCCTTAACAGTGTCATTAACAAACTTAAGTATAACATTTCATTTTTAATTCATGGGTCTGTTCTTTTACTTCTCCTAAGGATAAGGCAGAACTATTTACAAATAACTTTTTCTCTAGATTGACACTTGATTCTAATTGCAACACCCTTCTTGCTATTCAAATTAAACAAGTTAACCCATAGTTAGACATCCATTTTTCAACTAAACTCTTTTACTGCTTGTAGTCCAGATAACATTCCTTTTGAAATATTCAACATGAATTTGCATGTGTGCAATTCTTCTTCTTTCTACATCTTTACCTTTGGTTCTTCATTAAGATGTGTTACGTTAGTAGTTACTTAATGTTTCAATTAAATCATCAAATTTTTTTCAATACTTTATTGTGCTACAACGTTTCGTAATCTGTCAATTACAAGATGATCGTGCATTTAAAGCTAAATTGTAAATGTGAAATGATTTATAAATGTATTTCTTGTCAAATGTCATGTCCCTTTTCTATGAAGTACATTTTCTGATTCAAAAGTACTTAATACAAAGTTTATATGCAGTTGTACCAGATTACTGGTAAAGTACTTAAAGTATGCATAGTTTAAATCTTAGGCTGGAGCAGAGGATTTCTAAGCTTGTTTTTACTGCTGCTTTGTTACTATTGTTACTACATCTTTATACTAAGTTGTTAATTAAAAAGAGTTAAACATTTAAGTTTTTGCAAAAAGAAAATTTTTTACAGCTGTTTTACAGAAATAGATTACACATTCCATTTAAATCTACGAACTCTGAAGAAGTTGCTTTTAAACAAATTTTGAGAATGCTGATTAGAAGTACATATATATTTTTCATTACTTAACTCTAATAAAACATAATCCTTTAAACACTTTGTGAAAACTTTCAAAAAAGTTTGGCAGGTTAATTTAACTTATATATAAATAGGATGACAATTCAATATTATTAATTTGAAAATTTAACAAAACAAGTGGTAATTAATTTTTTTAGAGCAGGCATATTTTTTTTTTCAGGAGTATATAATCTAAAATAAATTAATAGCATAATAAACGTAAAATTTATCAGTTTGTTGCTTTATTAAATATTATTTACTATCAGTTTACTTTACCAAACTAGTTCAGGTTACCTAACGCACAAGTTTTTTTTTTCATTGAACTAGTTCAGGTAACGTAACTTGTTTGTCAAGGCTCCGGCTAATTGCCTTAACAAACAAGTTACGTTACCTGAAAAAAAGGCAATTTGCAGGAAGGTTTGTATAATTTCTTTTTTAAGAGTGTAAGAAAAAATTCCATATTTTCAAAAACTCTGGAGAGCAATCTGACTTGTCCAACTACCTTTCCACTAGTCTTCTTCCTATCATAAGCAAGGTTTTTGAATCTTTCATTAATAAACACTTAATCTATCATCATGAATCAAATAACTTACTTTTTGATCATCAATATGGACAAGATAGGGTTTTTCGCGCATTAGATAGAGGTGGAGAGGTTAAGGCTATCGCTCTTGACATATTTAAAGCTTTTAATAAAGCTTGGCGTGCTGGTCTACTCCATAAGATTTCTTCTTACAGTGTATCTGGTAACATCTTTAAGATTATTGAGTCCTTTTTTTCCAATCGTAGTATAAAATTTGTCCTCAATGGACAGCACTCCTCTTTATATCCTGTAACTTCAGGGGTTCCTCAAGGTTCTATCCTTGGCACTATATTCTTTTTAATTTACATTAACAATCTTCCAGATATTCTCACATCTTAGGTGGCATTGTTTGCTGATGATACTACCATTTATTCTTATCGTGATAAGAAGCCAACACTCTCTGAATGCTTGGAGGGGGCATATGAGCTTGAAGGATATCACTTCTGCTACAGCATGGGGCATACAGTGGCTGGTGAACTTTAATTCAGATAAAACTCAACTTTTTTCAGCCAATCATTATCATAATAATTTAGATCTTCCTATATTTATGAATGGTAATGTACTTGATGAGTCATCTACTCTTCATCTTCTAGGATTAACTCTTACTTCCGATCTTTCTTGGAAACCGTATATCAAATCCATTGCAAAATTAGCCTCTTTATTGTGCTTATGGAATACTGTTGCCATATCTGGGGTAAATCTTTTAATAATGCTTTTTCTTTTTTAAACAAGGTGCAAAAACGCATTGTAAACATAGTTGGCCCTGCTCTTGCAGCCAACCTCCAACCATTATCACATCGTCATATTGTTGCTTTTCTTTCTCTTTTCTACAAATACTATCATGGTTCCTGCTCAAAGAAGCTATTAGCTCTAGCTCCAGCAACCAAAACTCATTCTCATCTGACTCGTCATTAAGTAAAGTCATAAGTTTTTACTGTATTTGTCACTGCATGGTCTTTTATTTGTCTAGTTTTTTCCCCCTACAATTCAATTTTTTGGAACGCTCTCCCATTTTTATGTTTTTCTGACTCTTAACCTTAACTCTTAAAGACTTAGAACCTACAACCTTTAAAGTCTTCATTCATAAAAAATAAATATTTGTATATGAATATATAAACTTGTTCATTTCCTTTATACATTTTGTGATTGGTTGATACATTCCTAAATTGACTGTTATCAATATTATTTACAACAGTTGATCTAGGGATGTGTCAACCATATCATTAATGTATAAAGAAACACACTAACCACAACTATCTTCACAAAGTACAATATAAACAGGCAGACGAATTTGTAACAGTTTATATGTTGCATCAAAACAAAGGAACTCTGGATATGAATTGTACGCACTGTGCATAATATCGTCTTGAAAAAAATCCCTTTCAAATTGTTGTCAGAATCTAATAAAACTTCAACATTAGCATCTGAAAATAAAAAAAGTGATTGTTTTAATAATAATTAAAAATAATAATTTATGTAAATAAATAAAGTTTAGAAACATTTTCTGAATGGCTGAATAAAAACATTAGAAGCAGCTATTACTATAACAAAGTTGTGTTATCAAATTTTGCTATTACATACCATTTTTTAATTTAACTTTTCATTACGAAAGTTTTATTTGATTTCTGGCAATCAGCTTCAGGGTAAAGCTGATTTGAAGTGTCAGGTTGAAGTTGAAGCTTAATCAGCCTAAATTATTTTCTGATTCTAACATCTCTATCTATATTAATTAATTCAAACAAAGTCAAAAAATATATGAATATTTGTTGCCCTTTAATTGGTAATAAAAGCTAAAACAATAGATACCTATGTAGATACTGTACAGTAAAATCTAAACATCTGTTAAATTTTATCATAGAAAATAAAAAATCAAGCAGGCTTTTTTAGCTGGCATCCCAAGACATTCAAAATGAAAATTTTTTTACCTGGCATCCTATTCAAATTAAATTATTTTGCGCGGACAAGACTAAAAGATTGGCGGTCGCACACAAAGTTTGTCCACATTTAAAGCAATTTTTTTAGACACACTGACCATGGCAGTTCGCATCTTTTAACTTTTAAAGCGTTTCAATAATTTGTGGTAAAAAGGTAAACTTATCTACTTAGAAAAAAACCAATTCTAAAAAAAAAAGAAACAAAGTTGTAACGAAATAAAATATTATATTTTATTCATTTATTTATTCATTTATAATTTATTCATTAATAACTTAAAAATAGTAAATTCCAAAAAAATATTCATTTTGTAAAACTTTTTTAAAACTTTGTATTCTTTTTTTTAGGTAGGTAATTTTAGCTACCGAATTTCATACAATTTGAGGAAAAAGGCAGTATATTTTAACTAAAATTAACTAAAAAAATTCATGATTTTTTTATAAATGTATTTACCACATTTGATCCCAGTCTGAAATTACTTCCTTTATATTGCCCGATTTCCAGCGTTAATACGAAATACTGGAGATAATGAACATAACAATTGCTCTGTTTGAAAAATGTAGTTAAAAACTTAAAAAAAAGTTTTAAATAGCTCCAAAAAATTTAGTTAGAAAAAATTTTGTCCAAAAAAATTACTTTAAATGTGGACAAACAAGGCGTGCGACCGTACACGCTTTCGGGTAAGACTTGATCGGTGCACTCCTAGAATATATATTTACATATACTAAATATAATACATATATTTATAGTTATTATATAATTTTATTTGCATCACTGTAAACAATTTATCTAGATTAATTAATTTTAGATCTAAAAATAAATTTTTAAAATTTAATCATCTAAAATTAGAAGTTATTCATTTAGTCTCACTTGCATAAAATCATTTGAGGGGCAGTTTAGGAGTAATTCCTAAACTTTAGGAGTAACTCCTAAACTTTAGGAGTTACTCCTAAACTTTAGGAGTTACTCCTAAACTTTAGGAGTAACTCCTAAACTCACTCTCTCTCAAGCTGATTATAATAATCCTTATCAACTTCAAGTTCAGCATCAAGTTGAAGCTGAAACTGTTCACCTTAAAGCTGAGACTGATATGGCAACAACAATCCCTATTTTCAATTTAATAAGTCAATATATTAGCTTTCTAAACAAAACCAGAAAGATTCAGAAAATATAGTTTAAATTTGACCTAATAAAACAATATAAAATCAATAAATTACAAATTATTGAGCAATAAAAACAGAAACAAATGGAGAAACATTTAAAAACATGCCAAATTTAAGAGAAAAAAAAATAAAATAAAAAACAAGAAGCATTATCAGTTCATAAGACTACTTACTATATTTGTCTTTTAAAGTTGTGATATCATTCCTGATTTCAACTTTGTTAGATGAAGCAGCAATGTTTGAAAGATCTCTTAGAGTGATAATTTTACCTGAGGATTTAATCAACTCTTTTTGTAGCAGTTTTTTGTTCGGTTTTAAATGCATTAACTCTTTAGCTTTCTCGATAGCATAATCTGGAAGTTTTCTTTGATTTGGCAAGTGCTTATAGAGAATCTGAATTTAAAGCAAAGATTAATAAAGAAGAAAATTCAGTCCACTTCAAAACAATCTGTACAAAATTAATTGGTTTATAATGTATGTATGTATGTATGTATGTATGTATGTATGTATGTATGTATGTATGTATGTATGTATGTATGTATGTATGTATGTATGTATGTATGTATGTATGTATGTATGTATGTATGTATGTATGTATGTATGTATGTATGTATGTATGTATGTATGTATGTATGTATGTATGTATGTATGTATGTATGTATGTATGTATGTATGTATGTATATATATATATATATATAAACTATGTTAGTGTATTCTACAAATAGAGTGCTTAATGTCCTTAAAGAACGGAGCAATAATAAATTAGTAAAAACACTTATCTAATTTTTACTGGTCTTCAACAACTTGTTTTACCATCAGCAGGCTCATCAGAAAGCCATGTATATGTATATATATATATATATATATATATATATATATATATATATATATATATATATATATATATATATATATATATATATATATATATATATATATATATATATATATTATTCAACAACATTTTAATACTGATTAAACATGATGGTAAACCAATGGTACTTGGTATAAGCGTATACATTCCTGTTTATTTGGATTTAAAATTGCGATTTTCATCTTGAAGTTTTCTGTTGTTTTTTTTGTAGCCATGGCAAAGTTTAATGTAGTAGATTAACTTCTACAACACAGATCCTCCACACCAATTAAATCTTACCATCTCAAATCTAATGGTAACAGAATCTAATGGTAACAGCATCTTATACAGTATGGCTGTTGCAAACACTTTCAACAATTTTTATAAAACAATACAATGCCCATCTAAAAGTAAAATGATTTCTTCTTATAGTATCTTGTCTGGCTATTTAAAAAATTCTAATTCTTTTTTCTTAATCTAGTGACTGAATATGGTGTCTAATTTAATAAAAAAAATTATAGAAAACAATAAAAGTTTAGATCCCACACACCTTCTTAAACTTAATTATCATGTTACTTCTAAACCTCTTTGTACCATATAATAGTTCTACTAATAAAGGCTTATTTCTAGATATCTTTAAGATATTCAAAGTCATTCCTATACATAAAAAAGGTTCTATAATGGACCACACAAATTATCAATCAATTTCTCTTCTATCTAACATTATTCTATAGCTTTTTTTGAAAAAAATCAAAGTCTCCACAAATATAAGTATGGATTTTATAGCAGACACTTAACAACTCATGTACTTGTTAAAATAACTGAAACTATTAAAAATGCTCTTGAAAATAAACTTTTTACATGTTTATTTTACATTAGGACCATTGCTATTCCTCATTTTTATAAATGATCTTAATATCTAAAATTTTAAAGGCTTATTATTTTGCTGACAACATAAAATTACTCATAACAAACCAACCATTAAAAAAAATTAGCAAATATATTAGTCATTTATCCAATCTAGTTACAAACTTAGTTTGTTAAAGTGCAGCACTTTAACAAACTAAGTTTTAATACCAACAAAACTGAACTCATCATTTACAAATCACATCAATCTAAAAAATATAAAAACCTAAACTTAAAACTAAAATATATAAAAACCTAGTTTCATTAAAATATCTTAGAATCAAAACTGACTCAAATCTATCCTACTCCTCTAGTCTTAAAAACTTAACGGTGAAATTGTGTAGCGGTGAAATGGAATGCTAGCCAAAATGTGTCACTATGTCAATTATGAAACTTTACTCAATATAAACCATTCAATTTTTGGATCACATCTCAGATATGCTTGTCAGGTTTAGGGACAAACCAAGTCTCGTGCATTTTTTAGATTATTTAACCTACAAAACAAAGCTTTAAAAATAATATACTTTCAACAATACAATTTTAATTCTGACATCAATTACTTTCTTAAAAAAAAAAAAATACTCAAAATGTGTGATCTTGAATCAAAAAAGTAATTAAACCTCCCTATAATATCTTCAATCTTTTATTAACTTTATTTATATATATATATATATATATATATATATATATATATATATATATATATATATATATATATATATATATATACATATATGTGCATTTGTATATGTATGTATGTATATGTATGTGTGTGTGTTTGTGTGTAACTTATATTAAAAACTAATAAGAAATTATTTAAATACAAAACAAAAATTTTTTACTTCAGATACTTCATGATTATGTGTATTATTCATTCTATGTAACACTAAAAATTGACCATCTTCAGAAGCTTTAAAATTCAGGTAGAATGGACAGTCTTTTTTAAAAGTTCTATAATTATTAGCACAATCAAAATTCAACATAAGACTTTTTAATTCGGTTCGTTATTGGATTATAAGTTATAATCCAATAACAATTATAATATAATATAAATCAAAGTAAATTTCTATACTTTGCTAAAACAATAAACACAATAACTTACGAAGTTTTACGCTTTCCTTTGCCACAATATTTAAATTTTTGACCACCATGAATGCAACAATACTTTATATTTAATATCAGCTGCCATTAAAGCAGCTTTTTTAGGAATGGATTTCCTAGCAGCCTCAATAGTTCTAGCATCTCTTACCCACAACTTTATAAAAGAAGTATCTTCGTACTTCCTAATAGCTTCTTTTAAAACTGCAAATGATGCAAAAGAATCAGAGCATGAAAAAGCCATACTTTCGCTAGAAACGCAATAAAGTAAGTTATGAAAACAGCTATATGAAAAATACTTTAAAAAATGTTGTAAAAAAAGATAAAAAATATAAACAAGATTAAATTTTTAACACGTGACATTCTTAGCTAATAAAACGGACTTTCGGTAGACAAATTTTTATTTTTTTGGCTACCGACTTTCCGTAGGCTATCCACGGCGTTTAAGTATAGATTACTATAATGCATACTATAATTTATTTGATTTAATAAAGTGTTTAAAAACAAGCGTCTTAAAACATACCCTTATGTAAATGTTTAATAAACCATACATATTTTCAAAGAAATTCTTTAAAGATAATGTAGTCGGTAAGTTGTTTATTTTGAAATGATGAATTGTTTTTTTTACAGTAATTTAAAAATTATATATATATATATATATATATATATATATATATATATATATATATATATATATATATATATATATATATATATATATATATATATATATATATATATATATATATATATATATATATATATATATATATATATTAGTAGGAAATCCTACTAGTATATAATTGCTCTGTTCTTTTAAGAACATTGAGCACTCTATTGTGTAGAATACATTTTAAAGTTGTTTAATATATATATATATATATATATATATATATATATATATATATATATATATATATATATATATATATATATAATGTAGATAAAGAGTATAAGACTTCCTAAATAAAATTATAAATAAATAAAATAAAGACTTCTTGCTCCACCCCAACCTATCAGTCAATATTGACTGAGAGGTTGGACATATTGCCTTCTATCATATCAATATTACCTGATAGGAATAGTCATATTGCCTTCTATCATGGAGTCGAAACATAAGTATTGTAAATCGTTTATTTATTTTGCAGAAAAAAGAAGTCAGGGTTATTGAATTTCTACCAATAAATTTAGCGCATTACAAATTTTAAAAGTGCATGATATTTGCACTTTTCAAATTTGTTTATTTATTCACAGCTGCCTAAATAAAAAACTACCTCCTATATTTAATAAATGGTTTACCTTACGCAGTGCAATTAGCTGTCAACTTACAAGAAATTCTTGTAGAGGTGCACTGAGTGTGCCAACATAAAATACAATATCCTACGATAAATATTCTTTTAAATACTCTGCATTAATGGATTTAAATCCACTTCAAAATAAATTAAAATCAATCCCTTTTAACAACATTAGAAAATATGCCCTCATAACCAAATAAAAATATTACTTGTTACATTAAGATAAATAGAAATAATAGTTGTATCACTGGTGATAAAAGATATCTCACTATAGAAGATATATAAGATATAAATATGAATGTTGACTAATAGCAACCTTCTGTGTGTGTATTTTTTATTTTATTTGCATTGTTTTTGTTTTGTTTTGTTCATGGCTGCTCTCCTCGATTTAGCCTAGCTATATTAGAGCGAATCATCCAGAATGTAGACTGTACATATATTTTGCAACTTATAACATTCTTATGTAAAACACCTATATTTTTGGTAAATGTATTGCTTTTTGTTGTTGTTGTTTTTTTGTTATTGTTGGTAAATTGGGGTGGACACTTCATGATGCAGTGTCACACTTTAGGTTTACCTACTGAGTGTTTAAATTTACACATGCTGGGAGTACATCTATATATTGCAATATATAGATGTACTCCCAGCATGTTTAGATTTACACACTGCACCATACAATGCATTATACTTTTGAATCCCATAGATACTTAAGTATATAAGTTTGAATCGTATAGAGACTTAAGAATATTTGTATAACCTTTAGCGCTAAACAGTGCTCTTAAATTATAAGGTGTACAAACAAATATGTAACAAGTAGCAAACCAACTTTGGCTGTTGATAGTGTAACAACTGCACCAAACAAATGATTTAATAAAGTATTTAAAAAAATGTAATTAGCAACTAGAAATATTTTTTTCTCCCATGAAACAGGCAATTTGTTATTTTTATTACCTCTTTAACATGTTTTGAAAAGATTTTGTTTATGATATGAGCTACGTACAAATTAATTATGTGCACATTCAGTAAATATCAAATCAGCAAAATACTTGAGACAGAATAGTAACAAAAAAAAAATAACTGTTTAAGTAAAAAAGTTAATGGGGACAAAAACATATCTCCATTTACTTTTTATTGAAAAGATGAGTAGTGTAGTTTTTTATTGAATGAATGTATTTAGTTTCTTAGATTTTTATAATATATTTTTTTTAAATTAACCAGTAATTAAGGATAAATTCACCAGTAACAAAATTATACATTTTCAGTTTGATTTACTTGTAAACCAGTTAACTGGTATTGCAATCCCTAGTAATGGAGATAAAACACATAGAATAAAAAGATTCTGAAAATATTTGATTTTTCTCTATCTTTATAAATTTTCAGCCTTTTTAATAGATTATGCTGGGTGTTCTATTTAAAAAATTCATCCAACTATATATTTTTTTAAGTTACTTTGTTAATTTTTTTACATTAGTTTATGCTTCTCATAGTTTTGGCATTGGTGATCAAGCACATAGATGATCAAACACATGTTTTTCTTGTATTTATTAATCTGACTTGAATGTTTTTTTTTAACTAATATTTGTTTGGTTAAGTTTATTTTTAGCTTGAAGTATTTTTCCTTTTTCTATTCAATTTGTTAAACCAGCATCACTGACAAAAAAAAAAAAAAAAAAGGATCCCTAATACACTTTTTATTTGTCAGATCAGGTCACCCTGCTACTAATAACATGTAAACCAGTACAACCTGCTTCATATTAATGTCAGGAACGGCATGCAGTTGTAAAAAATTGTTTCAAATAATCCATAATGGCATTTAAATGTTGCTGTAGAGAACCATTGGAAAACACGGGTTTGGAAATGTCAAAGTAAAACTTAAGGAAAAAATTCACTTTACATGTTTGGGGAATTAGTTTGTAGGGAGGTGCCTAATGTTTTTTTATGTTAGCAAAGGTTTATTTGTTTTATTAATATGAATAAACAGAATTTCATAAATGTTAAGGTTTTATTTTTTATTATTTTAAATAAGTTATTTTTTTGGACTTTGTGTTGTGTTTTTTTAGCATAAATACCTAAGCTGCTTTGCTTTTGTACAACATTTAAATTTCCATACCCTTACTCTGTATTAGTATTCTTAGGAATACTAGCACAAAATACTTTTATTTGATTATTTACAAAGTTTTTTGCAAAAAGTTATCAGGATTTATGTCAATCCTGATAACTTTTTGCAAATTATCAATTATAAAAAATTAATCAATTATAATGATGATCCTCATCATTATGCTAGCGTCCTTGTTTCTTCGCTTCTACAGATTGCATGTTTTTCATAATGCCACTTTTTTTCATTTTTTACTGCATAACTTTTCACAAACTTTCATAAATAAGCTGAAATTTTTACAAAATGTGCTCTATATTATTTCAACTTAAATACAAGCCACAAAAGTTGTAAAATTAAACGGTTACTAAAATTCACAAAAAAGCAATTTTTTTAACAATAAAATAGTTTTAATAAAACACTTAGTACTTGGTGGCATATCCATTTGTCTTTAAATCAGCATCACAGCGATGAGGCATTGAATCTACTTATTTAATGAGTACATCCTGAGGAATATTATACCAAACTTTTTTTAATAAATGCTAATAAATGGTCTTTGTTAGTTATTTTTTTACCAACTAATTGCCAGTTGATGTACTCCCAAAGATGCTTAATAGGATTAAGATCTGGGCTCTGTAAAGGCCATTTAAGATCTTTGATTTTTTGTGATTTAAATTATTCTTTAACAGATTTGGCTAAATGCTTTGGATCATTATCTTGTTGTAAGATCTGTTTGCAAGTCATTTTATGCTTTGCATGTGGCAGCATAACTTTCTTTATGATGTCTAAATAAACTCTCTGGTCCATAAAACCTTCTAAGTGAATGAATGGGACCCACATTGTCACGATTAAACATACCCAAACCATAACATTTCCTCCTCCATGAATAACAGTGGGTAACTGATATTTTGGATTAATCTGTCTCCTACTGGGCCCCCAACATACTTAATTCCGTCACTACTTTATAGCATAAACTTTGATTCATCAAATAAAAAGACTTTTGACCAGTCATTAACAGACCAACTAATATGATCTTTTGCAAATTTTATTCTTGTTTTTAAATTTCTTGCAGGTATTTGCCATTTCTTAACTGGGCAACAGTCATAGAGATTATTTTGTCGTAATTGGCGTTTAGTTGTATTGACGCCAAAGTTTGTGCCATGAAACTGATGCGTTAAGTTAGACAGCAGACTTGTGAGGATTATTTTTGGAATACCTTACTGATAATCTATCAGACTTTTCAGTTGTAACTTAAGGTCTTCCAGAGCAAGGTTTGCTTTCAATAGTTTTGCGCAGACAAAATCTTTTCATAGTGTGACTTATATCTGGTTTAGAAACATTGTAAAGTTCAGAAATCTGCGTGTAAGTCATTTTATTTCCTACGGCTTTTTTAATTAATTCCTTTATTTCCTTTGAAACTTCTTTAGCTTTTCTGATGCTTTTAAAATATTGCCAAGTAATTGAGTTATAAAGTTTTACCAATATTTTGGCAATTAATTATACTTCAATGCCTTTGAAATATCTTAAAGTAATTAAGTTATTAAATTTCACAAATATTTTGAACTTAAATTTTTGCAAGCATGGTATGATTGCCAACCTTTAAAATATAATAATTAGAACAGCCATGGCTTGATTTTATGCTTCTAATCATTACGAATTTTATATTTGAACAATTTCATTGCAAAGATCTAAAACATAATGAACATCTGCATCCCTGAAGCTTTCAAAACCTACCTCAATACACTGGAAGGATTATCAGCCTTGTCGAACTGAGCTTTTTGAGCATCCTTCATTTTTCTTCACTACTTGTTATCTGCTGGTCCTCCAATCTTATTCACCTTCCTTGATCATTTCAAACTCTTCATTTAGCAATTTTTCAAAATGAGCCATCCAACTCGTTTTTACCTAAACTTCATTTGTAAATATTTTTCTATCTAGCCCTTTAATACACCCTTTAACAAAATCTATATTTTTTGTAACTATTTGCTTCACAACTCTATATTCTTTGTTCATTTTATTCATCTAGCATCTTACCTCATACCTTCTGTTTGTTTGATTGAACTTTGTATACATCTTTTTTTGCCTTGCACTCAGACTTACAATGCAAGAACCTGTCTTCTGACATCCTAAGGTTCCCCAAAAAATATGTTGCACTTACTACGCCCTATAACATTAATTCTATTTTAAATTTGTCTCCTAATGCTAGGTAATAATACTAAGGGTCACTTTAGTATCACCTTGAAAATTTTTAGTTTCAGAATCGCTACCCGAAAACGAACCTCAATTGTTTAGTTACAACAAAGGTGATTATAATTCAATATCAAACTTCATTGCATCAATCGATTGGAATATTTTATTTCAACACAAAAATGCGGATCAAATGTTCTATATATTACTTTCTTATTATGTTTTGTTTTTGTTATGTATTTTTTATTCCATAATATAGATTTTCGTGATTACATAATTGAGATTCGTTAAGATTGAATATACATATAGATATAAAAAAAAATCACAAACATAAATAATAAACAAACTTCTGTAATACGAACTGTAAGAAGAACGCGAGAAACTTGCAGAAGACCAAAAGGTCTTATCATCAAGAACCGCTTTACATTGTCATATATACATATATATATACGTATAGAAAAATTAAAATATTTACAAAATTTTTACGTTAAATTGTTACACTATAATTGTATTAAAGTGTAAGATAACAATTATACAAACATGTATCGTTACTTTTTCTTAATATTACCACGTTTATTGCTAACGCAATGTTTGAAATATATATTAAAGTATTTTAAAAAATAAGAGTTTATATAAGAAGCTAGCAGTGAACAAATTTAGAAAAAATCAGTAAGTAAATTTTTATACTTTAAAATACTCTTTTTTATAGTTTTTTTAAAGCCATTTAAGTTTTCAAGGTTAATAATATTTTGATTAAGTAATAAAAACTTATTCCAGATATGAGGTGCACGATAAGTAATTTTAAATTACACAAGCTTAGTTTTGCATGAAAGCTCAAAAAGGGTACTATTTGTGCGCAACAGGTATTTATACTCGGGCTTTTGTTTATAAAGACTATAGAAAATTGAAGGAGTTTTTTGCATTTTACTATTATACATAAGACTTAGAACATTATATATATTTAGTTCAAACAATGTTAGTAAAGACATCTGTTCAAAAAGAGGCTTTGTGTGTTCGTTTTTATTTTTAAAATTAATTACTCGTATAGCATGCTTCTGTTTACGATAGAGAGGTTCTAGTTTGCTTTTATAGGTACTACCCCATGCTGTATTACCGTAATTTAAATAACTTTGAACAAAGCTATTTGGTTCAGGCCCTCTATCATTATATGTAGAACATGTCCTAAAAATTTGAAGTAAAAAACTCAAGTCATTTAAAAGTTATGACATTTCAAAAATTAAAAATTGCGCAAAAAAGCGAATGCAGAAAAACAACAATAAACATTTTATAACTAAAAAAAATATCAAAAACTTCCAGATAAGTATGGTTCAAAAGTTTTCTGTTGTTGTTCTTCATTTTGCCAACCCTTATTAATGGCTTTTAAATGCATCCTTCTACTTTTTTTTTCAAAAGTGTTTTTTTTTATTCATACTGGTAACGCGTTTTTGATCCCTATAAAATGAGGACATTGTGGATTTTACACCATTTTCAAGGTTGAGGTGACTCATTACTCTCAGAACACCAGCAGTTCCCTCATTAAAATACAATACAGCTGAGTTCACTCCCAACTCAAATGAAGCTTTGTGAATAAAAATGTTTTTCGGGCATCTAGATCATATAATACTATTAGGACCCTCATAAGAATTCTGTGTTTGACCATGAGTGCATTTTTTCAAAAGGTTGTCATCACTCAATTCTTCAAACTCTTTCTTAATGATATGATATATTCATACTGGTAAATTAACTTTAGGTATGTAAATACTGTAACATGAAGAATTTTCTTTCTTCCATTTTCACCAGCTATTGGAACCCACTAGACATAACACGTGGCGATGAAATTGATCTGGAAAATTAGTGCAAAGGTAAAGAACGGCGCTAATGTTTTTTTTCATTTGGTATACCTTTTCATTTTCACTTAAGGAATTATTAGCTGCAACCTGTCTAATGCCATACCAAAATAGTTTTGTATTTTATTAATTGCGCATTCTGTCAATTTTTCTTGTCTAGTTAACCGATTACCGTGATGCCGATTTTTTCTTTGACTACATAGTCTGGTACCAATGTGCTTTTGGATATGACCAACACACTCTAAGTTTTCCGGTTCAATTTGATACTTTCCTTATGGATTACTGTTAAGAACATCATAAAATGCAAAGGAATCCATATCTCCCAAATAATATTTATAAATCAAATCATTTTTTTTTTTACAGAACGATAAAATATCTTTACCCCACCAACACTTTTCATTGCCCCGGACGAGGCTGTGTGATTTAAGGAGCAAATATGATAAGCCTTCCATTCAGCATATCCTGGATTATTCTGCTTTCTTTTTTACATTCTACATCCCGTACAATACTTGCAAAAGACTTCAAAGTCAATACATTGCCCATATGAAATAGTGGTCACCACACCATTTAGTGAAACATGTTCACGTTTTTGCATTTTGAATATGCTGTTGACTTTTTTAAATGAGTTGTTATTCATACATGAAGTGTTTACGATTTGGGAAAAGTCCACTAAGGCTTGGTGTCCTTTCCCAATTTCACGAAAAGCAATAACCATTCTGAGGTTGATATCGAAATAAATTCTGCCTTGTTTAGGTACAGATTTTTTAACATCATTAGATGTATATGTGCAATAATGAAAATTACATTTGGTACATTTAAAGTTCAGCTTGAGAGAAAACCTACTTCGTTTATTGTTGTCATCTGTAAAAACAATACAACTGTTACATTCTGGGCAACTGCCAAAAACTATAAATAACTTTTTTTTAAATAAAAAAGTTTATTATTTTATAATTTTCTGGATTACTATAGTTATCAGCTTTTATTGAAGAAACTTTGCTGACTGAAACACGATCAACATTTTCGTCTTCGTTGCAATGAAATGATTTTTTCCTTTTCCATTATATATAATATTCTAATATTTTAAAATATATAATATAAAACCGATAAGTTAAACTAAATAATAAGAAAATATACAAAGCTTTTTAATTACAACAATAAATTATCAGAAGATAGTATCTGATGAATCATACAAAAATACCTTCCATACACTGTTATATTCTAAACTTTTGTCAAACCATGCTGGCCTACTATACTAATGCGTAACTAACCAAATTTGACATAAAACATAAGTTTGTGTTGCTAGGGGTCGTTGCTATGAAAAGTTGTCTAATAAGGTCTAAATAAAGTGAAATACCTCAAAAAATACTCAAGACATATTAAAACAGACTCCAGAAATGTTTACAGCTACGTTGAATTACCAGAAAACAAAAGTAATCTCAAAAACCAACTTTTGATAAAAATTTTTAGTGGTGAACCACCTTAAAAGTTAATATTTAAAAAAATAAAGCTATTTTTTTTTTATGTGCCCCAAGAAGTCCATACGGTCTTGTCACAGAACACCGCGGAAGTGCATTTAACCTGGAAGTTCACGCCTCCTTCCATACCGTGACGCGAAAATTTGTCCAGAGCTCGGTTCGAACCTGGATCTCTTGCTTATATAGTAAACGCTCTAACCACTGCGCCACGGCCGCTCAAAGCTATAAAGTCATTCAGTATATTCAATGTTCAATTACGTTCAATTAATCAGTTTTATGTTAAAATTAAACGTAAAACGGACATATACTTTCATAAAATATACCTAGTGTTTTTTCTTTTTTCTTTATATAAAAATATTTATAAAACATTTACATGCATTAATAAAATAAATTAATTAACTAAATGAATACGCAGATTTTTTTTCACATAAAAATAATTTTTGGTTTATTGAATAAGTATATATAAGTATTTAAAAATTAAGTGCATTAAAAACAAACATATGATGGTGAAAAATGAGTTGCATATTTGAAATCAAAATGAGAAATGCTATACAAAAAAACAAATTGTTTGATCAACACCAGAAAAAAATTTGATTTTTGTTGGCCTGTATAATAATACAATAATAATCATTGTAATAATAACAGTAGTAATAACAATAACAACTACAATTATAATAATAACAGTAGAAATTTACAACACTAACAATAATAAAAAACTAGCAGTAAGCAACCCCTAATACGGGTTATGAGTAATTAAATCATAAATAACAAAACATAATACAAACTTGATATATGATCTGAAAAATTAAATACAAATTTGTCTATAAATAATACTTTAACTTTGACTCCCTATCAGCAATGTCATTGCTTATAATTAACGACATAAAAACCGCACAAAAATAAGTTAAGTTCTTTTTAAAATCTGTCAAAACACAGGTTCCAGAAAAAGAAAGTCAAATAAAGCCTGCAAATACCTAAAAACAAATGAAAAAAAAATTAAAATTTTTAATTAAAAAAGTGTTATTTTCATTTTATTGTTAGAAGAATCAGTATAATAATATTACAGAAATTATTATTATACTGATTCTTCTAACAAGAATAAAAAAATAGCTATAACAGCCTACGTCTATCAACACAAAACACAGTAACAACAGCACATAGCATAAAATATTTGTAAGCACACATTACTCTGTCTCCAGAGTAATTAAAAATGAAAAGATTATAAAAAAGCTAGACAACACAATATAGTAACACTAGCAAATAACACCACGACTTAATAAGGTAAGGTAATTACATAAGTTTTATTAATTCTCCCTCTCATCTAAGAAAGAGAGGGAGAGAAAGTGTTTCCAAACAGCATGTTAAAAAAAGTAAAAAAACACGCAATAAATAGTAGTAACTGGTTTTATTATGTTACCAGTAAACAAAATTATTTTTTCCTTGATTTAATTTCCAGCATTTCTTAATTAAGCTCCAGCTTCTCTCTAACTGTTGACTAATGATTAATAGAGTAAATTTCACATATTAAATTTACAAAATTAAAAGCATATTTTAACAGTAAGCAAACTAATCAAGTGATGACAAAGACAACCAAAAAAAAAATGTGTTTGAAATTATGAAAAAATTTAATTAGTTATTGTAATATAAAGTTACTATAAATAGTAAAATGCATACTTTGTTTTGTTCTAAATTGTCTAAAGTAAAATCAAATTAATAGACATTAACACTGCTTGACACTGGCAAGTAAGTTTGCTGCTTGCTGAGCAGCATTTTTTACATTTCAACCACAATTAAGTTCATTTTGTCTAGATTTTAATTAATTTCATTTTGTCTAGATCTACCTCTTTCACTTGACAACAACAATTTTTAAGTTGCCTATTAGCATTCACATTAATAACTTCTTTGAGCCTAATATTATCTACTTCAATTTCACTATTATCATTAAACATATTACCAGTAATATTACTATTGTTACAACTGAATAATTAAAAAATATAAACGAATCTTACAAATTGTAATCTTTTATAATGAAAGACTATATTTAAAATTAAGATTTATTGAAATCTTTATCTTTTTATGTTTATATACATATGTCGTTTTTCAAAAATATTAAACAATATTTATTTAAATCAAGTATTTTTAATTTAACAGAAATTCTAGGCTACAATGCATAAAATTATTTAAGCAAGTGATCAACAAATTACTGACTGTAATTTGTTGATCACTTTCATGACAACAAATTACAGTTAGTTTTCCATGTTAAGCACACAAAATATATATCTAATATAAAATAAATCCAATATAAAAAAAAAGTAAACTTAATCAGTAACTAATATCAGTACCACTAATACTGTGTGAAGTGACTAAAAAACGCTCAAGTTCTTTCCAATTACACTAAAAAATAAATCAATCTTGCTAAGCTTAGTTGCCTAGTTCTTATGAATCTGAAAACAAATAAGTAAAAAAACCAAGAACAAAAGAACATTTATTTATTGAAACTACTATATTTAAACAAATTAAATTAAACAAAGAACAACATCATTTCTCCTTAAAGGCTAGGAAAAAATTTTTCAGCTCAAATTTGCTTGCAGACCTTGCTTGAAAAACCATGTGAATAAGAAACACATTAAGAAAAGCCTAGAAACTACTTTAAAATGACATATGCAACATTGAAGTTTAGACATTGACTGGACTAATTATTAGTATATGTCTTTTAAAAAATTCATACAAATTTACAATACTTTGTTCTTCTAGATCCCATAAATCTATCATATAATAAATCTGAAATGAAAAAATGTAACAAATAAGTATATACAAATAAAAACATCATATATAAATCGAAAATCAATACATCAATAGATTATTGTCAATAACAATAAGTGCATAGAAGTAGTCGTATATATAGTAGTATATAAGTAGACTGAATATAAAAATGTAGTATATAAGCTATACTACATTTTTATATTCAGTCACTCTGAAACACAAAATGCATACTTTAAATTATTATATTATAACATATATATATATATATATATATATATATATATATATATATATATATATACATATATATATATATATATATATATATATATATATATATATATATATATATATATATATATATATATATATATATATATATATATATATATATATGTATATATATATATATATATATATATATGTATGTATATATATATATATATATATATATATATATATATATATATATATATGTATGTATATATATATATATAAATGTATGTATATATATATATATATATATATATATATGGAAATATGACCTTTATGGAAATAAGACAAATTTATTTCTTTTTTTTAGTCTCTTTTTATTTTATACATAAGCAAAAGAAATACGACAAAGTTTATAAAGTGAAGTTATTTTTTATTCGACATTTGCATAAACATTTCTGTTAAAAAAAGTCTCTCAAGAGCATCATCAGACTTAGCCCGGGAACATCGGATGTCCATAGCTCGGAGTCCTCTCTTAGCTACCTCATTTGTTCAATGCACATTCTTGAATGAGATTTTAACACCAAGAATATGTCTTGTCAGAGCTTCTTGGGCTTTAATGCAACTTGATGTAGTTTCTTTTAAGTTTTCCCAGTTGGGTTCCTCTCTCATTTTAAACCATGTAAGTGACCAAGAACAGCTAATAAATTTAGCTATTTCTTTCAATAATGGTCGTTCTTCAGGAAGTAGAAAGTAGCCTAACAAGACATATATTGCTCTGCTGTTCCACCTTGCTGAGTGAGAACTTGGTAATTTCGTTGGTAGCTGCAGTTTGGGTAAAATATTGTTGTCCAAATAGTGCCTAAATGCAATACATAACCTGGAAAAATAAACAATAAAATGGATCAACGCATTCATCACATATACAAATCATTGATATTGAAAATAATAATTTTTAATAAAACAAACCTAGCCAATAGCTTATAATCATCTCTCCAGGTTTTTACAGTAGGAGGAGGATGAGGTGTTTTATCCAGGATATTGTATGATTCTTTTAATTGCGGATACTTATTTTTTAGTTTTTGAATGAACTTAAAATCAGTTAGAGTAGGCAATTTTGATGGTGTTGGCAAGTGGAAAATTACCATTTTTTTCAAAACAAGGTCCAAAATGTGAGCATTGCATCCATAATAAGGAACAGGCCTGTTAAATAGCTTAGATCTTAAAATCCCTACTACTCCACCAGAACCATCATAAGATCCACCTGAAGTAAAATGGAATAACTTATTTAATTGTATTATTTTATTATTTTAAAATAAATAATTTTAATTTTACTAACCTGTATTGACAGAGCAGGTGTCACAAATTATAAGGGATATTTTATGCACAACATTATGCTCTAACAATGTTTCCGTTATCATTTCGGCTAGATTTTTAGAAGTTCCGCTAGTATGTAATGTTTTGAGGCCAATGTACCAAAATATTGGTCCATCAGACTGAAGGGCGATGACCATGCGTTCCACTTTTTTAATCCCATAATCATATGGTGGCACACCTTTTCAGGATAATTGAACAGACAAAGCTTCTTTAAGTTTAAGTAGAGTTGTGACTTGCAACCTTTTACCAGCTTTAAAAATAGCCGATTGATTTGGAGTTGGAATGTCACTATGGAAATAACTTAATGAGCGAGTTACACTAACTCCTTTGTGGGTTGAGATACCAGCTTCTGCGCACATAATGGCAATTGGCATCGCCTTAAACCAAAAGTAAAATTAATATAAATTTAATAAAAAAACTTTTTTTATTTCCAAAAATTATTATTACTCACCTTTGATTTAAACTTCCGTTTGGGTCGTTCAAACAAAGGCTGAAAATCATCAACGTTATCATCATTTTCAGAGCTTGACTCTGTGTACAGTTGCTCTACATAATCAAGATCCATGTTTTTTGGTATCAACTGCCTGTTAGCAGGATGCTCAACAACTGTTTGGCTGGTTAATACACAGCTCTTTCTATCATCCATTTGATGATTGTAGAAGATCTGCTCTTCCCTCTTCAGCTTTATATTTTTATTAAGGATATCAAATGGCATAAAAAAATCCATATTCGATTTTCTCTTCAAACTTAATTTATAAGCATTCACAACTTCATTCAATTTTTTTGTGAT
>NC_088921.1:7860000-7887500 GCF_038396675.1 Hydra vulgaris | reverse complement strand
CAAATAACCTTATGATTAAAAGTTACAATCATGTAAGATTTCCACCTTCCCTAAAATGAGGGGGTTGTATACTTTACTTGATTATATTTTTAGAATACTTAAATAAGATTAAAAACCTGTTGACGAACTTAAAAATATCATAAAACTGTGTGAAAACAAATATTTAAAAAGGAGTCAATTAAAAAATAATATTTTTTAAGATAATATTTTTACAAAAGCCTAGAACAATTACTACACTTCCACTCCATGACTTTAACTTCATCTAATTCAGTTATCATAATACATTTTACATGATGCCAAATGTCACAAACATCGCAGCACACCCACTGATTACCTTTATCTCCACAGCCACCACATTCAGGACATACAATATTGCTGTTGTCATCATTATCATTTTTTTTTTTTTTTCTTCAATTTTTTTTTGTTTTGTTTTTTTGAAGCTTCTCTTGTTCGTTTTAAACATGCTTCTGATGTTAAACTTTCACCATAGCGAAACCTTTTAACCCGTGCAGATCTTCCGTGAAGAGAGGTTTCTGCACATTTAGACTGTAATTGCTTAAGAAAAAAATCTTTGATAGAGGAAGTCGATGTAGAAACTGGTAATGATGAAGCAGATGGTATTGATGTTGAAATGGGAGCATCGTTAACACAAATGCTTTGAAGGTTAGGCATTGAACATGATTTTGTGAGATGATTAGTGGAGAATGCAGGTTTCTTTACTGGTGACTGAAAACACTGATTAAATAAACGTGTGTCAATAGCATCTTTGTTAACAGGGAAAATGCCAGTTCCCTTAAAACCACTTTTGACTTGTTCCATAGTAAAGGAACTCTGAAAAAGGGTACGTAGTAGTCCTGGAAAATGTTTCTTGGATACTGGTCCATTATGTGTTCTTAAATATTTTATAAGCAAACTTTGCCATTTACTTTTTACAGGTCAAAAAACTGATGTGTCTAAAGATTGAAGAAGATGGGTGAGATGAGCAGGAATGCGTAGGAAAATAACATTATTTTTTTTTGCCAAATCAGTAAGTGGGGAGCTAATATGAGAAATATGACCATCAAATATAAGAACACGTGGGCGGTTTGCAAGATGTTTTGTATACATTAGAAATATGCTTTAAAACCATTCTAAAAAATGAGGATCTGCATCCAGCTCTTACTACTAGCAGTATAAACAGCTTCATCAGGGCCACCTTTAACCCAGTCCATATACAAATTTTTTCCTTTGTAGATAATATATGGTGGCAATATATGCCCACTAGCAGAACATGCACAATTGACAGTAATTTGCTCCCGGCCTGATCCACCAACGCTTTGCGACACTCGAGAAGCACCTCGTTTTGCTAATACAATTTGCTCCTTTGGGTCAGTGATGAACCCTGATTCATCAGAATTAAATATTTGACTAGAAAGGTTTTTAATTCCTGCATTTTTGTAACGTTTTTTCGACTAGATTAAACCAAATTTTGATGGTCTCAGGATTTTCAGCATGGTTTCTTGAATTGCTTAAATGTTCAGTTTTTCTTGGCGTAATTTTGGGATTTCTTTGCAAGAAAGCTTGCAACCAGTCTTTACTTGGTCGAGAATCTATAAATGGTGTATCAATACTATTTGTTTTAAGAAAATCTTGTATCAGATCTTTTACTTCACCTCTAGCCATTAGTAAGTCTATCTGATGCTATGCTATTGTTTCTTAAAAAAAATAAATTGTAATGCATGTTAAATTTTTTGTGACTAAATTTGAATTTCAACCAATTTTTCCATATACGGCAGAAACGGAAAAGTATAAAAAAGTTATTGTGTTTACCGAAGTATCAGAAGAGTTTTCAGCACAAGTAGCTTCTGATGTATTTAACTAAAGTAAAAACATATGTTTTTTATGCAAAATACCAAAAAATGTAAAAAAAAAACTTTTTTATTCAACAAGCTTACAAAACAACAAACTAAATTTTTTTGAGCTCTAATCTTTATTCAATCGAAGCAGAGTTTGTTGCTGATTATAAAAAAATTTCTTTTTTCAAATCGATTTAAACCAGCTTCCATAGCTTTGCCCTTAAAAGAACATGTGATTTTGAGGGGAAAAGTTCACACAAGGTTTCATAAATGCTCTCCAAAAAATCACAGTCATTTATAATTCCAGGATCTAAAAAAAATATTAAATCAAACTTTGTCAGCCATGAAAAAAATCATTTATATATATATATACAGTATCGGACAAAACGAGTGCAACCAAATAATGCTAATTTAGTTTCTTTATATAAAAGTGCCGCATTTTTTCAATTTAGTAAAATAACTATGTAACTGTTTATAGACAAAGTTCTTCAAGTTTTATTCATCACAAAGTTCATTATTTGTACACGAAAATTAATAAATTAATTAAAAGTATTAAAAAAAGTTGATTTCCTTCTGGACAAAACAAATGCAACTCGACAAAATGTTGACCAAGCTGTATTTCGCTATCAATATTTCGTGGCGAACCCTTTGTTGTCGATCACAGCCTTGCATCTTCGAGGCATAGATTCGATCAGGTGATCAATGAAACTTTGTGGAATCGCTGCCCAGGCCTTTTTGATTTGTTCAAACAGTCGATCCTTATTACGAACACTTTCACGATTAATTCTGCGGTTGACGATCTCCCACAGGTTCTCGATAGGGTTGAGATCCGGAGATTGAGGCGGCCAATCCATCACCGATAGGTGGTTGTCTTGAAACCACTGCACAGTGGGCCAGTAGGTGAACAAAATGGGAAATATTTTAGTTGTCTAATCTTGAAAACCTATTTAATTTTAGTATCTACATATATTAGGAGAAATCTATTGATAATTTATTTATATTAAATCCCTTAGTTACCAGGACTCTAAGCATTTGAATATTGAGATAAAATTAAAAAAAAAAAAATTATAAATAAGTAATTAACGGTGACATCAACGTTGTGTTATATTTCAATTACATCTACGTTTTTGAAACAAAAAATTAGTACATGTTATTCTAGAGTATTTAGAGATAAGAAAAACCAATGTGTGAAATAAATTTGTCATAGCATGTTATCTCAGTTATACTTTGAAAATTACAGATTAAAAAAAAAAATTTCTTAAGAAACTTATTTTTTGCCGCACAATAACTAATAATTACCACAATTTGCCATGTGTTGTCTTATATTTATTTGAGCTATATGATGCTTCAATCGAGTTTTAAATGATTGCTCGTCCCCTTAAATCCCCGTTCAGATTTTATGTATGTTTTAACTTGGTTGCTATTATACTAAATTTTGCATAGCAACAATTCATTTTTACATTAACGTTGTTTTAACAGTATTTTACTTGCGCTAAATACACAATATTGGGGGTATGTATTAAAATGAGATTCAGAATTCTTATGAGGTTAACTTCTTTTGGTTACTATGGATACCTTACTTTGCATAACATAGCAACAACATATTTTCGGTAGTTGTTAGTAATTTAATTACTAACACTGACAGTAATTTAATTACTTTTAGTTTTAATTACTAACACTTGTAGTAACTTAATTACTAACAAGTATTAGTAGTCCAGGCGGCATATATATTATAACATTTTACTTTGAAATAGAAAATACTTGTTACAATAATTATTTAGATATGGTTTTGTTAAACTTAGACATTCATAATTTTCTCCAAAAAAACAATCTCAGTATTTCAAAACAAAATATTACTGAAGATATATTAAAATTTATTCAGCCAAAATTTGCTGATTTTAAAGACGTTGATTTTAGACATGCTGTTCAACGATTTGTTTACTTGTATAAAAAAAAGTGGAAATCTGCAAACTATACTGTGAAAAATTTTGAAAAGAAGTTTTGAAAAGAAATTTTGAAAAGAACTGGCTTAATGAATATTTAATTGTCAGAAAAAAAGACAATGAACCAACTGCAAGTAGACGTGGTCGAAAACCAGTTGCATTTGATAATAGTTCTAATAAAACTAAAAAACGGCGTGTATCTTGTTTAATTCAATCTCATTCATCCAATGAATTATTTTTTGCTGCTAATAAAAAATTTAGAGATGAATCTGTTGTTATTGCTGCCAAGAATGTTTTAAATATATCAAATACAGATAAAGCAACTAAATATTCAGCAGACGAAGCACTGGCTTTAATAATTGATGCAAGTCTGACAAAAGCTTCCTATCAATTGATTAGAAGCGGAGCCTTGGAGAAAGAATATAACATCTACCCCGCTTACAATGATGTCAGAGATGCAAAATTGAAATGTTATCCTGCAAACATAACAGTGGAGGACTATTCAGCTTCAGTTCCTTTAAAAGATTGAATGACTCATACTTTGCAAAGAATCTGTGCAGTTCAGGAACCTGTGCTAAGGCACTTGATATTGAACGACAAAGCAATAAAAACAATGACACTAACGTGTAAGGCTGGTTTTGATGGTGCTACTGGCCAAAGCATTTATAAACAAGTTTTATCAGAACCCGACATTAACAGAGATTTAAAGCGTGAAGAATCATTATTTATTACTTGTCTTGTCCCATTGGATTTGACTGGATTTAACAACAGCAATGAAAAGGTGCCTATTTGGAGAAATCAAAAGTCGTCCTCCACAGCCTATTGTAGACCCATAAGATTTGCATACAAAATGGAATCCAAGGAATCTGTGATTGAAGAAGATCAGTACATTAAAAGTGAGATAGAAAGCTTGGGTATGATTTTATTAGAGGTTTGCGGATCTTCTATTGAAGTGAATTGTATTATTGAACTTACAATGATTGATGGGAAGGTTCAAACAATATTATCTGAAAAAAATAACTCATACCAATGCTGTTCAGTGTGCGGTGTCTCTCCAAAAAATAAGAATAGTCTTGATATCCTTAATATAGATTATACTAACAGAGAGTTCAAATATGGTCTTTCCAGTCTTCATGCATGGATTCGATTTTTTGAGATGTTATTGCACATTGCATATAAAAAAGAAACAAGAAAGTGGCAAGCAAGATCTAAAGAACACAAAGAAAAGGCATTTGTAGCTAAACAAAAGATTCAGACTGATTTTATGAACAAAATGGGACTTGTTGTTGATTTCCCTAAAAGTGGTGGTTCTGGAACAAGTAATGATGGCAATACCTCAAGGCGTGCTTTTGCAGCATATGAACAAACAGCTGAAATTCTGGGTATTGACCAAAACCTTATATTCAGATTTTACATTATCTTGGTAACGCTCTCTTCAGGATATGAAATAGACTGCTTAAAGTTCAAGGATTATTGTTTTGACACTTTTAGACTATATGTGTCCCTTTATCCGTGGTATTACATGGCTCAATCAGTTCACAAAGTATTGATACATGGACATGAAATAATTAAAAGCCTTACATTACCCATCGGACTTATGTCAGAGGAAGCTCAAGAGGTTAGAAATAAAGACTTTAAATCTTACCGCGAAAATTTCAGCCGAAAAGCATCCAGAAAAGCAACAAATACTGATCTTATCAATAGACTCCTAGTTTCCAGTGATCCTGTTATTTCATCATTGCGTAAATCAACATCACACCAAACAAATCATAAAGCATTTCCTTCAGATGTTTTACAATTACTTAAACAATCTTCAAACGATATTATTGTTTTATAATTTTTTGATGTAATTTAAAATTGATAACGTTTTCTTGCACTATTTTTTGCTTTTAATATTCCTAAAACATTATTTACCTAAATACTCAATTTTTATTCAATATAGGTGGGTCAAAAATCCGATAAGATATTCAAATATCAATTTACCACTTTGTAACTAAGGAAAGTATCCGGTAACTAAGCAATATAAGTATCCATAACAACTAAATTTAAAAAATTATCACTTTTGTAAGAAGTGTGATCTCATATTGGTACTCATGCCAAATTTAGTGAATATAGCACTTATAAAATATCTGCAGATAACAAAAGTAGGTTGTTGCTAAGCAAAATAAAGGTATCCATAGCAACGAAATAAAAAAATATTCCCTTCATAAAAAGCAGACATCATATTAGTACTCATACTAATTTTAGTGAATATAGCTCTAATATTAAATTAGTTATGAATTTTGTCCAGTAAAAGTGCATTCTGGCCCACTGTGCACTGCTTGACTACTTTTGCAGTGTGTTTCGGATTGTTGTCTTGCTGAAAAACCCATTTTATTGGCATATTCCATTAAGCATGAGGTAACTTAACATCTTTCAGGATATTTTTATACATGAAACGGTCCATTATTTTATCGGTTCGATGTTTTGGACCTAGACCGTTAGCAGAAAAACACCCCCAGACCATTACATTGCCTCCACCATGCTTCACAGTCTTATGGCAGTAACGTAAATTGAGGCGTTTTCCGGCCGGTCGACGTTTACGGCAAATGCCATCGCTCCCAATGATGTTGAACTTCGATTCATCAGTGAACATGACAGTTCGCCATTTCTGCACATTCCAGTCAATATGAGATGTAGCAAACAGGAGTCTTTTCTTCTGGTTTTTTAGTGAAATCAGCGATTTCTTTGCAGGGCTTTGCACGCGATTTTTATCACAAATACTTTTTTGTGACATTCCAATTACGTAATCGCCAATAGTTTTCTTTCTTAGTTCCAATCCAAGACTGTCGGGAGCTTCTGGATGCGTCTGGATGCTTCTGAATGTTTCTGGATACTTCTGGATGCTTCCAGATGCTTCTTCTGGAAACTTCTGGAAGCTTATGCATGCTTCTGGAAACTTCTGGATACTTACTTTAATTATTAAAAAACTTCCGTGACATAGACACTGACCAGACTTAAGAAAATGAAACAAACCAAAAAAGTTGCACTTGTTTTGTCCACTGCAAAATGGCACCTCTCAACGAAATTCTGCCTGTGTGCTGTCACCTGTCAGCTGATTGCTCATGTCATGGCATGCTGTGACTCCAGACTCCTGAATTGTTTGCTGTGGTAGTATAGTTCGTTTCGTTTTTAAGACATGTAAAATTAGGAACATTTTTTAGCATTGTTTGATGTTGGTTACAAATGTTTTGTCCAATACTGTATATGTATATATATATATATATATATATATATATATATATATATATATATATATATATATATATATATATATATATATATATATATATATATATATATATATATAAATATATATATATATATATATATACACATATATATATATATATATATATATATATATATATATATATATATATATATATATATATATATATATATATATATATATATATATATATATATTAGGGTGACCATATTTGAAAAATACCAGATGCGTACCAGCAAGGAATAAATATGGTATATATAAATACAAATGGAATTTAAATCAGGCCCGTAGACTGATTTAAATACCATTTCTTTAAAGGGGGAGCATTTTTTTAAGAGGCGCCAAAAATAAAATAAAAATTAAGGAGCCCAAGGGCAATTTTTTTTTCGCTTTTAAATTCATATATTTTTTGATAAGATTTTGAATAAATTTAATTAAATTATTAATTATATCTTTTATAACTTCAAGACGGTTTCGTCTTGCCCTTTTTTGTGTTGTACTAACAATTTTTGAATATATGTTTAATTTCAATTTTTTTAGTGGCCAAACAGGTCAAAGCGTTTGAGAGCACGTGCCTTCCTCGCTCCCACCCTGCCTACTGCCCAGTAGGCACAGCGACGTGACAAAAACGTGAATTTCACGTTATTTTGGCATGTGACATTTAGGTGACTTTTTGGTCCCCATGAAATGACCAATTCACGTGATTTATGGACGTGTTTTTCACGTTATTTTGGCACGTGATATTTAGGTGACTCTTTGGTCTCCATGAACTGTCTAAAAGAGGTGCTTTTTACGTTAATTTTGGCACGTAATATTAAAGCAATAACTATGCTTTATAAAAACGAAGTGATTGGATTCGTGTATAGAAAAAAAACTCATCGTCGAGGAAATATTTAATACGTATTAAATTACATGGTTTTATTAGTCAGTATATTAGTTCTTGACATAAACATTTTGAATTTGTAATAAAAGCTGCACTTTTGTTAAAATATCCTCCTTATATCCAATAAGTAATAAGTACAAAGTCATAGATCTGCAACTTACGAAGAGCACGCTTCGATCCACAAAGAGCGCACTTCAAACTTAATCTAACGAACCAGTCGATATATTCTCCCATAAAAGTACGCTTCAAACATAATCTAACGAATCAGTCGATATTTTCTCCTATAAGAGTACGCATCAAACTTTATCTAATGAATCAGATTTAGCTGAAAAGAAACGAATAAAATCTTAAATAATAATATGATTATTTAATAATTATCTTAAATCACAAACTTTTAAAACAAATCTTACTTGGTAAGTTGCCAACCATTTTGGCAACAAGATTTTCTAGTTGTTCTCTTTTATCTAAATCATTAAATAATTTTAAGAAAACAATACTACATACAATGGAGAAAAATCAAAAAAAAGTCATTTGCCTTCTAATTTTATACTCTTATTGCTAAAAAATAAATAAGGATTTAATAAAAAAAGACATAACAAAAAAGTCGACAGATAAATAAAAAAAAGAAGTACAAAATAATAAATACAAGTCTAAAAAAATATTGTTTATCTATATATATCTATATCTAATATCTGTCTATAGATAAATATATATCTATATATAAAGTTTATAACTGATGCACGTGATTAGAAAAAGACCCGTACTCACCTTATGTGATAACATCTGATTAAATAATTTGTTTTCTTTGTTTTCCATCTTCTTATATTTGCACTTGTTTCTGCATTAACTTGTTCATACATTAACTCACTAGATGCAAAGGTGACAGCCCACGAAATTGCTTTAATTGAGTAATCTACAAAGTTTTGAACATTAAATGTAATTTTAGAATGCACACAGAAAAATTATAACAATTTTTAAAAATGTAATAGTTACCACATAACCACACAACATTATAGTGGGGATTTTATATCATGATTTTCCTACCCATGGTGAGATTTTCATCTTGAGGCTCCTTTTGCTGTGGAAACATTCACCACGGCTAAGGAGCCTCATCTACCCCTAATTATATATAATATATTAAGTATAAAACTAAAAATATGTATAATAAAGTATTGTCAAATTAGGTCACCAATAAATACAGAGTGCTGAAAATTCAACTCAGAATCAAGTTGCATTCTCCAACAAGATATGAACTAAATTAAATTCTTGCTACAGGGTGCGATCACAAAAAAAGACGAAGAGAGGGAAAAGTGAATTTTCTCAAACTTTAAAAGTTAAAAGGTTATTGTGTCTTACTACAGAATGATATTCCTAGGCAATAACATAACAATACCATTGGATCTTCCTAGTCTATAATATTTTATACAGAACTTATCATTTGTCATGTAGTTTAATAAATTTAATATTAAATAAGTTATAACTTATTTATTATTAAATTAATTACATCGACAAATTTGACAGTCTAAAATATTATATAATAGGGTAGAAAAAAAAAGTATACCTTGTATTAGGTTTGATCTTTTGCATGTTGCAATATGAGAATTATCTGCCATAACGTTACACGATTTTGAACTAAGCTTTGAAATATATTTATAAAACCTAATTTGATAAAACTTAGATATAAAATAATATAATATGTTTAGATAAAATATTATATGTGACATTTTATTTTTGTCAAAAATGCATTGCGATGTTGTAAGATATCTTATACCCTGATACTTTTTTTATTATTATAAAACTACAATGCAAAATAATTATATTATTATAAAAGTATAATAAAAAGTAATTACAATAATGAACATATAAACTACATATTTCATATAATCATTATATTTAAAAAATTTTGAAAATTGTTTGCAGAAAATATCCTGAAAAAATTCAGAATATTTTCCCCCTAATTTTTCCCTTAATTTTGCATTCAGCCAAGTTAATGACAATAATATATACTTTAACTTGGATGTATGGAAAACTTTTCGGATATTTGGAAAAAGATAAATTTCAGAAAAATATCCGGTATTTCGGGAATATCCCAAAAAAAATCCCTGAAACTTAATTATAAAAAAATAGTAAATAAAATAAAGAATATCTTTCCAAGTTTCTAATCATAGGTTTTTATAGAGAATAAAAAAAGATCCTAAATACACAATATTTTGGCAACGTAACTTTCATGCTTCAATTAAGTAAAATTTTAACCTGGGCGAGGTCACCTAAAATATACATGATTGAAACGTGAAGAAGGAAACCGGGTAAGAGCATGCATCAAACTTTATCTAATGAATAAGGCGATATTTTCTCCAATAATAGCTAGCGACACCAAATTTAGCTAAAAAGAAACAAATAAAAACTTAAATAGTAATATGATTATTAAATAATTATCTTAAATCACATACTTTTAACACAAGTTTTACATGGTGAGTCGCCAACTGTATTGGCAACAAGATTTTCTGGTGTTGCTATTTCTTTGATCTAAATCATCAAACAATTTTTAAAAAAGCAATGCTATATTTGAGAGAAACTTGCTTTACATATTGGAAGGTTGTCAACATTGAAAGATAAGTATAATGCAGTTTCAAATACAATAGCATCATAATCATCTTTTTGTGGGGAAAACATTGAACAAATCCGCGTTAATAACCTGTTTTATATTGTACATAATAACAATAGCAATAAAAGTCATATAATATATACAATAATAATTTCATAAATACAATTAAAATAAATATATTAATCATATAATATTTAAATAATATAAAAAAATGAAATAAATAAGTATTAACCTTTTTTAACAAGTAAAGCACAAGATTAAATGTCATATATTACAAAAAGATAAAGTATTTAATAATAATATATACATATATCAATAATAAATAACATAACATATTTATTTATTGATATTATCTTGGATAAATTCTTTAGCCTTGTTGATTAAAACAAAATAATAGAAGAAAATCTATTTTTGGTTTTTATCTAATCGACTCTTGAGCAATAATGTATGCAGAAGTTCTACAGACATTATTATTGCTCAAGAATTAAGAATAAGTTCTGCTAGAACTTATAATTTGTCCGTGTAGCTTACTTAATTTGATATTAAATTCGTTATAACATAACTTTTTTTGCACTAAATTAAGTAAGCAAAATGCGCATATTCGCCAGTCTAAAATATTATATCATAAAGTAGAAAAAAAGCATACCTTGTATTTGAGTTTAATCTTATTTGTGTGGCAAATAGGGACGCTTGGTACTAATTTACTTAACTTAATTTGATGTAATTTAGATATTAGATATTACAATTTAAAATATATTTGACTATTTAGTTTTGTTTTAAATGCGTTTCGTTATAAGATATTATATAGACCAATTTTTTTTTTTTAATTATAATTAAACTACAATAAAAATTAATTATATCATCATAAAAGTAAAATAATTATAACTAATTTAATAAATACAAAAACTATACTATAAAAAAATAAATAATATAATAAAAAATATAATTTTATATTTCTTATCACAGGTTTTTATTAGGAATAAAAAAAGTTCCGTTAGACACGATATTTTGGCACGTAACTTTCACGTAACTTTCACGTAAAATAGTAACCTGGACGAAGTCACCTAAAATACACGTGATTGAAACGTTAATAAAACGTTGCGTGCCTACTGGGTGGTCTGCTTTAAATGGTTTTTAATAAAAACTTGTTTATTTAGTTTAAAATAGCATTTGAAGAAATTGAATTATGGAAAAAATATTAAACAAAATTTGCATTTTTAAATCACAAATATTATTCTTAAGAATGGTTTGTTTTAAGCAACATGTCATCCTTTTCAATTTTTTCTGCAAATTCTGAGTAGCTATATTTTCCTAAATTAAATTTAATGAACCAAACAGCTGCCAAAGGTTTCATTGTAAGTTGGGATTTTCCTTCCGTCCAAATATCATTATCAATCGAAAACAATTGCTCTACGGAAGCGTTTGTATCTGGCAAACATAAAGCGGCTTTCACCAATTTTAACATATTGTTATAATGAACGTTATTATTTTCGAAATGAGAAAAAATTTCAAACCATCACTTGTCACATTTAACAGACTGTAAGTTCCAAGAAGAAAACTTTTCCTGTGTGCAATATAAATTAGTTCTCCGATTTTCGTCGAACAATTTATTGTCATCAAATGTGATTTCTGTTGATTTTTTAAAAAAAGTAATAGTTTCAATAATTTCAATCCATTCAATTTACAGTTAGATAAAGACCATTTAAAAACTTTAACCTCATTAAAGTGACGCTAAAGGTAGATGTTTTTCTACTTCTCCAGATTTTATCTGGTCTTTCAAATCCTTTAATACTACGGCAACTTCAGCAGCAGAAATATCATCTTTCTCAATTTTTTTTTCTGTGTTATAAAAAACATCGACTTAAACAAAAAAACAATATTATTTCGCCTATTTCGTTATTAAAGGTCAAATAAAAATTTAAAACAATTTTCTAAGCTTAAAAAGTATGATCTATTAGTTAATTAACTTAAGCACTCTTTCGATAGCTTGAAGTAAGGCCAACCAACAAACCTTTGAGAATACTTGAAATATTTGATTTTCCTCACCTGCCTCATCGCAGAAATTTTCTAAACTAGAAACTCGAACAGTAAAACGGTAAAAAAAAAAAAAAAATTAGGTTTGAGGAATAATTATCTCCACACCAATAGATAAACAACCAGATGCAGAGTTTATTGCATTTGATAAACTAAGAGCATTGCAACCAATACCAATGATTTTACAGATTAGGTTAACGGTTAACTTTTTGTAAATATTGTTATTACCATTCTGTTTTAAACCTCTAAAATTAGTATTGGTGTTGTCTGCAGAAAAAGCCAAAACTTTTAAAGAAATATTGTCAACACTAAGACATTTTAAGAAACTTCTGATAGAATATCTGATGTTTCTCTATTTACACAATCTATGTTAATCAGTCGAATGTGCACTCCCTCTTTAACATCTAAGTAACGAGCCAAAATTGGATGCATTTAAACTTCCTTGTGGTTTGATGCATCAGATGTATCAAGAGTTGATACATATGATGCTTTTAATAAAGAATTTTTTGAGTAAGCTTCACAATATTTCTTGAACACGTTTATACTTATTGCTTCACATTTTGTACGCGTACAAGCAAATCTTGGATTATAAAATATCTTAATTAGCTTTGATGTAAAATCAGCACTTCTAAACCCATGGTTGTATTTGATTGTGGGGAATGCAATTGTTCATTCTTGAATAGCTAATTTTTTTTCATTTTGACCAAAGCTCTGACTCTTCATAAACTTTGTGATTTTGTTTGACAATATAGAAGCATCCAATGCTATTTTGTGTTTGATAGATTTGAAATGATCTTCAATTGCAGACTATCCACGACTACTAATGTCAAATAGGTTTTGACAAATAGCACATTTGAGGAGGTCATCTTTGATCATTAAGTTAGAAAATTATCATTAAATGTGTTTAACCTTCTCTTCTAACTATTCATTTTTCGAATTTGATGTATAAATAGTTATATAAACCTTAAATTACTTCTTTATGAACACATATTTTTATGAACTTCTTATTAAAATAAATCGCAAAGCATTATTTACAATAATTAGGGAAAAAAGACATAACAAGGCAAACAAAATTTGCGTAAAACGAACGCATTTTCTTTGTTGTAGTTGAAAAATCTTTCGAAGTAGTTTTTTTTTAATGTTTACGGAAACTTAATTCATTTAGTTTCGTGTTTTATAGTTAAGTTTATTGGAAGTTTATTCATTTTGTTTTTTAACTATATTTTAGAAAATCCATTTACTAAAAGTCTTTCAAATAATACGCAAAACTACCGTCAAACGCTTACTGTACACGCAAACCCTAACATATGGTCACCTTTTTTTTATTGCTTAGAGAATATGCGAATAAAATATACGTAGCCATTATTAACGTCATTGCAATCAGTTAATAGTTCCCACTTTACTTCTTGTAAGAGATTGCGAAACTTGGCGAGGGATTCATTGTTTATTTTTCTTACATAAACAGTTGTTTTTTAATTTTTTGTATTCTTGGGTTGCAGAACATGTAATCAGAAAAACTGGAAAACGGTTACTGATATCTGTTTTAACAATACCAATTTGCATTTTAGCCTTTTTATAATTATTAGTAATAATATTATTAATAATGTATGCAGTTATTTTTGTCACGCGTGTTGGCTTGTTAATCATGGGGGAAAATGCTGTATTGCAAAAATGTATTCATAAAACGCGCAACGTTTTATGAATACACTTTGTCTGTTTTATTATTCAAAAAATTCAAATTAAAATCACCCAATAAAGAAACGTATTTTTTTACGAGCTTTGGTAACAAGTAGTTTAAGTTATTTTCAAATTGTAATTACCATTTGGCGGTCTATGTAATGCTGTTACATATATTTTTGTTTTTTTTATTAATAATTTCAAAAGTAAATGAATCACAATCAACGTCATTTATTTTGAGGTTACCTATATGGATAAAGTCAATGAGTTTTGGATAAAAATAGATAGGCCCGCGCCAATACCGTTTATTCTCGGTTGATGGATTGGTTTATATCCTGATAAATGAAAGTTAGATTTAATCGTGTCTCGATGACAATAAATTTCTATTAGACAAATAAGACTAAACTTGTTATTTACATTATTTAGCATTAACTTTAAATATTCAAAGTTTTTTTTAATGTTTCTCATGTTTAAATGTAATAATGAGAAATAAGATGATGAAGAATAAAGAACATGATTAGCATCGTGAACATTGTAATAAGCCGTTACAAATGAAATTTCGTCAATAAAGTTAATGTTTCTATCATCGTCATTAACTACATCGTCATTAATTTAGTGTGTTTTTTCTTCCTGTTGTTCCAAAAATATTAATATTGTTGGCATCCTCCATTTTAATAATAACAACTAGAAATGTTATTTCTAGTTGTTATTATCAAAAACACAAAAATACCAAAGGAAAATAAAATCTAAGCATTCTAATGCGATTTTTTTTTTAAATCTTTAACAACTAATTTATCATAAATAACGACAGAATATTTACCGTTATTCCTGTGAGTTCGCATTTCTTCAAAGAATTTTTTCCGTATGGTTAGGATATCCAAAGAGAAGCCCTTATTAATAAATATATATGTTCCTTTTAAATTTTTTAAGTTCTTTAATAAGCTTTTTTTCTTTATAGTTCAATAGTTTTATTACGACCAATCAAGGTTTACTTAGTCCAGTGTTTCCTGTCCTATGTATCTTTTAAATAACTTCGTCACTTATATTTAGTTCGTTTTCAAAAATACTTAAAACTTTTTCTTTACTTAATTCTCGGATTTGCGGCTGCTCATCTAATTTCATTGCCAGAAGAATATTTTCTTGATGACCTAAGAATTCATTTGTTTGAATAACTTTGTCTACTACCTTAGGTAATGCATCTGACAGATATTGTAATTTGACCTTTGTGCTGCATTGATGCCTGCTGCCATGAAAAATAAAGACTCCATCTTGATGATGAACCACATAAGGATATAAACGAGCATAATGTGTGTTGCTATAGTTACTAAATTTGATGAAGGACTGGTGGTAGAAATATATAATCTGAGAACCCTATTGGCTGTAGTAAGCCATCTAGAATGAGCCAGTTCTCCAGTGCTATTCCAGATTGACAGAACAAGTGCAACTTAGTACAGCTGGCAGATGTCAAAAAGGTAAAGCTGATCTGCACTGAGCACTTTTCTGTCCACTTCTGGCATTCTACGTTATGGTTTATTGGTTGAAAATCAACAACCTTTAAGATCTTACAAGTTTCAAGGGACTTTCCAATAGAACCTGAAGAGTATCTAAGACCAGATGTTGATCCATCCAATTCTGAAAACAAATGACTTAGTGGAAGCTCATTTGCATGTAAAAAACGAATTTCCCATTGTAGAAGGTCTAGTCTTTTATGCCATTAAAATACAACACCTTTATTTTGATTTTAATAACTTTAGAGTTATCCCTGGCTTTCATGCGCTCACTCCTTATCTTGCTTCGTTCAATAAAAATGCAGCTTTTTGCTCTGCACAAATAGGTTATAAGCTCTTTTTGTCAACACTGTAAATGATGACACGGTAGGTATGTTGCATTTTTACCAAATTTTTAATCTCTGCATTGCGGTTGAAGCTGCTTCATTTTTTTTTTGGCTTTTGTTGGCCAGGATGTTTATGTAAAAATTTATTATATATTTAACATTAATATTATTTGAAAAAATGAAATGTAGCTTACATTTTTTCGCAAAAACATCATATGCCGCATCACATCTAGTCCTGTTGGCAGTTGCACCTCAGAAAGCGGCTTTAAAAAACCAAAAGAATGGATGTTTTGTTTTAAATCTTAACATTCTATTTACTGAAATATATTTAGAAAAGTTTTAGTATATTGTAGTATTATCATAGTATAAATAAACATTGCAAAGTATTAACCTCTATACAGAAACATGTCAACACAAACCATATTCATTTAATTAATATTCTTAATAAATAGAACATACGTTATTACGAGTTTATTATTCAACTATAAAAATTATTATTATTTACAAACAAAATATTCTTACTAGAATTTAAAAATATGGTTTGTATTGAAACTTCGAGTAGAGCATGTATTTTATTAAATTTTATGCCTAATATTCAATTTCTTCAATTGAAATATCTTTTTTTTAAACGTGTATTAAAAACTTTTAAAAACGTTTTTAATACAAAAGTGATTATTTTGGTCATAATACTAATAGATAATTCAAACATATCTACTATGTTTTCACTTTGTAACTTCCACTTAAAATAATAATTTTTAATGTAAAAATATTAGTAAAAAATTACTGCAGGAGGTAGTTCTTGCCCAATTTTGCTCATTTTGATCTCGTTTTTTTGGTTTTCTTAAGGCTTATATAAAAATCAGGGATATCTTCTGAAAAATGTTGTTTTCACTCTACCCTTGCCATCTCATAACAAGTTACGGACGTTTCTCTTTTAATAGGTCTGCATAACAATCCGGACTAACAGTAAGATATTCGGATATAAATCGCAGCAATATTGTAATTCGAGAAAGCTTTAACTTAGTCAATAAATAGGCGTGAGACATTGTTTTAAAGTAAAATAACTGAAGTGATTTAAAATAAAGTATAATAGACTTTCAGCCTCATTTAAGATTTCTTTTTTTGCATCCGGTACCAACAGAAAGTGGAGTTAAACAAGTATGTCTTTATTTTAAGGCTTGTGAATTTTGAATATTTCTAAATTTTCATTTAATGTTAACAAACAATATATTAGGTATTTAGTTTGTATAAAAATTAAAAAAATTATTAAAATTATTTTTGAACAACATATTAGATATTTAAAATTATATATATATATACATATATATATATATATATATATATATATATATATATATATATATATATATATATATATATATATATATATATATATATATATATATATATATATATATAAATATATATATATATATATATATATATATATATATATATATATATATATATATATATATATATATATATATATATATATATATATATATATATGTAAGTTATGTTAGCATATTTTACAAATAGAGTGCTCAATGTTCTTAAAGAACAGAGCAATAATAAATTAGTAAAAAACACTTATCTAACTTTTATCTTCAACTTTAAGTTTCACCATTGTTGGATCATCAGGAATAGATGCTAAATCTCAAAAAAAATTTAATTTAAAGGAAAAAATATTTTACGGGAAGTTATAAATTATTATAACTAAAAATAAAATTTTTTTTTAATTACTGTATTTTTTTGGTTAAGGGGAAGTTACAGAAAGTAATTGTAAAATAAATTTAATAATTACTTTCTGTAACGGGAAGTTACAGAAAGTAATTATAAATAAATTCCTTTGGAATGGGGATAATTTAATTTGGTCATTTTTTTAATAATTTTTTAAGAGGTATTTATTTTCGTGCCTACATTTAGAAATTAATTCAGATTTTATATTTAATAAATTTTCCTGATTTAAATGAGTAATTATTTCAAATTTTTCTTGCAAACATAGCATACATTTTTTGGAAATGTTATTATAGGCAGGGGCAAATTAGGTCTTTTCTTTTCATTCTTGTAAAACTCTTCTTTACTGTGAATGCTCCTACTTGCTCCAAAAGTTTCTGTCTAGTTTTTTTCCTCTAACATCAGTTATTTGGAATTCGCACCTTATATCTTGTTTTCCCGATTCGTGCAAGTTGTATTTTTTTATAGAACAAAGTAAATGCGAATAGACCAACACTGTATAAATTTTATGATAGGTATGGTTTCAATCTATATAGGTTTTGTAAATATACTCATTTGCCTTTCAGAAAAACTGACTTCAAGGTTCAGATGTTACAATAACATTACATTTTATTTTTCATATACCTACAACTATAGCTAAAAATACTGCGCACTTTGTGGTCAAACCTAAAAAATTGAGCAGAGCTTAAAGGTTAAAAAAGTTTTCTTTAATATATTTAATAAAGAACTACTAAAATTAAACAAGTGGTTTACAAGTAACATATATTAAATGTAGAAAAATCTAAAGTTATTTTATTATACAAATATAGTAAAGGTGAAAATATACCATTAAAGTTACAGAATCTCTTTATCAATACAACATTTATTAAAAGGCAACAAATCTTTAATTTTTTTAGATGTAATACTAGATAAAAGTTTGTCATGAAAACCACATATGAAATATGTTAAAAATAAAATCTCAAGAAATATTTATATATTATATAAAATCTAACCATTTCTCAGCACTGCATCTTTAAGAAAAAATACTTTTCGTTTATTCACAATTTTATCTCCTTATGAATAATGTATATAGTAGTAAGAATTATGGTAAATTAAGCTTTTTAGCAAACAAAAACATGCATGCAGGATTGTATTAGGTGCACACAGAAGTTTTCATTTATTCATGTTTTAATTGTAGAACTTGGTGTAAATTAATTTACACCAAGTTCTACAATTCATGTTTAAAACAAAACATTGACATTCTCTTTATGTATTTAAGTTGCACTTTAATAAAAATTCATGCAAAAATATCCTTCTCAATTTTTAATTAACAACTTTGTTGTTTCAAGAACTTTTTTAATTCTAGGCTCTTACCAAATCCAATACCATGGACTGTTCATACTAAAATATTTTTCCAATTTATTACAAAAAAGAATATGTTCAAAACATCTCTTCGGAACAGTATAGGAAAAAATCTAAGAGTCTCGTATTACAAGAAGACATTGATTTAAAATACCTCATTTAAAATAAAAAGTGGAAGACGTGGTTGGCAAGCGTTTTGAAAGCCTTGAGTTATTGCAAAATTATCAGTCCTGAGAAAATAATACTTAGGCAGTATGTTTATGTTATCATTATGATTCATTAATTGCATGAATTTTAAGTTTGCAAGTAGAAAACTTTTAAATGAAAATAAAAAAATTAGTTAATAAATGTTTTATCTGGTTACACGGCTGGGGCAAGATGACTTGTTATGCAACTTTTGCCACCAATTCTACAAAATTTTACTCCCAACTATCAACTACTTTAATTAAAATAACACAAAATAAGCACACATTTAAATTAAATATTCCTCAAAAAGTTACACCAGAAAGACACTATCAATTAAAAATAACCAGAACCGAGGTATTTTATTTTAATGTGCTAAAAGTAAACTTATGCTTATAAAACTCCCTTAATAATTTTTAAAAAAACCAAGCATCGAAGCAACAAGCAACTCTGGACATAATTTAAAAATCTTTTGAGCATTTAATAAATGCCTGCAGCAATAAAAAACTTAATTTACACTGTTAAATGAATAAAAATTTTCTTCAACTTCTTTAAAATCAAATTTCAATAATTAATTATTAAATTATTTACTTGAATTGAAACTCAACAGTTTAACAACAAACCCCAATTTTTCTTTTCTGTTCTATAATGAAAATTTAGTTTCTCAGTTTTTTATTTTATTTAATATAAAACCATTGTAAAATTTAAGATTTAATAATAAAGATACATACTTAGTTCTAAGCTTGAGCTAGCTAAAAAGAAAAGAATTATTAAACATTTCCATAATATAGGGAAAAGTTGCATAAGATGACCAGGTTCCTTAGACAATATAACCTCTTTTAAGGGTAGACTACTGATTTTTTCGTAAAATACTATTGATTTTTTTTTTGTAAAGGATATTCATACAAGTTAAATTAGCATCTGCTAAGGTTGCATCTCTTTATCAAGCTCGAAATCTCAAATCTGGCCTTGTATGAAATACCGTTGCCATATCTAGGGCGGATCTTCTAATGATGCCCTTACTCATTTAGACAAGGTGCAAAAATGCATTGTAAACATAGTTGAACCTGCTCTTGCAGCCAACCTCTAACCATTATCACATTGTCGTATGTTGCTTCTCTTTCTTCTTTCTACAAATATTATAATTGGCTCTGCTCTAAAGAGCTAGTGTCTCTTGTGCCATCTACTAAAATTCATTCTCGTGTTACTCATCATTCAATTAATTCTCATCCTTTTTCCTAACTGACTGACTCTTCCTAAGTGTTTCAAAAATGCTTATTCGTCTAGTTTTTTTCCTCGAACATCAGCTCTTTGGAATTCGCTTCCTTCATCTTGCTTTCCTGATTCATATAATTTGCAATCCTTTAAGTTGTATGTCAACTGTTATCTTGCTCTACAATCTTTATCTTTTCCCTTCTAGTGACTTTCAACTTTTATTAGTGGTTGGTTGCAGCCTTGTTGGAAGCAAAGATGTTTAAAAAAAAAAAAAAAAAAGTTCGACAGTGTTATTTATTTTAATTTCTTGGTTGTATAGTTAATATTCTTTGAATATTTTATTGTTAAAAAAATTTACCATCCCCGTTATACTTTTTTATTATTTAATATATTGTAATTACATCAGAACGAGTCAAGGTCGTCAAAAATTTATTATATCCTCAATATTTTATGTTTATCTACTGCTAATCCCATGGGTGAAATGAGAAAATTATTAAACTGTTGTCATGCTATTTAAATTATGATAGTACTTGGTAAATTTGCTAAAGCTGATACGTATTTAGACGCTCAAGATGAGATGTGGCTTTTTATTAAAAAAAGCGCGTTCTTTTAAAGTTGTTCTCCATGGAACTTTATTTTGGTACTTCAAAAGTGAGTTTTTTCAAAAAATAGTATCACAAACTTTTTTAGAAAAGGGAAATATTTATTGTTTTTTTTTTTTGTAGTTGAGATAATTACTTTTTACTTAAGTATAGTCCTTAAAGATACAATTTATAAAAATTTTTTTGTGTGATTATTTTTTTGTCAATTTGAGTTTTTTTTAGTTCTATTAAAAATAGCTCATTTTAAGTAACTGGTTACCTAAGATGAGATGATTGGGTGTTTTGAAAATAACGGAGTTTTTGGTATAAATTTTTTTTTTAAATGAACTATTATATTCTTCAAGATAAAAGATTAAATTCTGCAAAAGTAAATATAAGTATTATAATATTTTGGCTTTAAAAAAACAATAGACTGTTAACAAGCTAAACATACGCAACTTTACCCTAACAGAAAATAATAACTTATAATTGAAATAAATTTTATATATCTGCTCCATTATCATACAAAAATACTTTTTATCATTTATTAAAAAAGTTTTTGTTTGTGTTTATGCTAAAGTTAATAATTGTTACAAACCAAAGTACAATTTTGCATTGCTTTTCATGGACCCCACCTATGGAATAATATTGTTTTGCGGAATTTTGATCTATCAAATTCCCTTTACCTTTTCAAGCTCAATCTGAAAAAATGTATTTTTTCACTTGATAATATACTCAGATACTTCTAATATTTTGATAATTGTTATTCTCTGGTTTTAGTACTTATTTTTGTTTTAATTTTTACTTTATTTTTTAGTATGTTATGCTTGTTCTTATTATATCTACTTGTCTTTATTTTGCTTGTTTATATTTTATAAGGTTCTGTTGACAAGATCTTGTGATCTTTCAGATCCTAGCTTATATCTCATTATTAGCAGTTTATTTAAGTCCGCATCTACACATTTGTAAGTGTATATATGCTTATATTTATATATGTATATATGTTTTTTTTCTTATTTAAATTATGCCAATATTGGAAATGTTTTTAATTGTAAAATGCTATATATGGCATATATAATTGCACTGTGACATTTTAATGTAAGCAAAATTTGAAAAAAAAAAAACAATACCTGTCTTAAATTGCTTTTTTTGTTTGTTTTTGTTTAATGCAAAATATCTACTTAGAGAGACTATAATAAAATACAGATATATTTAAAAAGTATAAAATTTTTGTAAATTTAGAAAATATTATTTTTATTTTCTTCTTGTCCAAAATATAAATAAACTTAATGATGAATTATAATCCAAATAACTAACTTATTAACTTTTATGCCTTTGATTGCTTTATATTATCTTTTTTTTTATGTACAACGAGCATGTGATTACTAAAAATTTCTTTGACGATATGTTTCAACTTAATATCTTTCCTATTATCAACAAACCTACCAGGGTAACTTCCAAATCTATTACTGCTTTTGATACATTTTAACAAACTCAATACAAGATACTTCTCTAAAATCAGCAATAATAAAAACAGATATTTCAGATCACTTTCCAATATACTTCTCTTCGTCACTAAATTTCACAAAAATTAATAATTCAAGTATCTTACCTTATAAAAGAACTATTGATGAAACGTCTACTAAAAAATTAAGGACTTGCTATTGGCAACAAATTGGCAAAAGTTCTACCAATAATGTAAACTAGGAAATACAAACTCTGCCTACATCAAGTTATAGATTTATTTATCCTACAATATATTAAAGGTTTTTCAATTCAAGAAAAAGAAATTGACGCTAAATAATTAAATTGCCCAAGTATATCAAAAGAAACAAGAAAGTCCTCAAAATAAAAACAAAAACTACACATAAAATATTTAAAAATTAGGAGCCAAGGGATCCTATACCTCTTTAACCAATACAAAAACCTATTTAAAAAGAAAAAAAACACCTAAAGTTTTATAATTCTAATCAAATACAAAAATTTGATGGAGACTTATAAAAGATATGGAACATTACGAAGGAAATATTTCGTAAAAGTAAATCTAACCCTAACAAATTGCCTTCTAGAGTAATAATTAATGAAGGTGAATCAAACATCAAACAAGATATTTCCAATGAATTTAACAACTACTTTGCCAACATTGGTGCTGATATTGGATCAAAAATTCAATGCCCCAATAATACATTTAAAAGATACTTAACAGGCTCACACTGCTTTAAATTGCAATGAAATAAATCAAAACAAACTTGAAATAGCTATACAATTACTTAAAATCAAGTCCCTAGGGATCGATGACATAGCTTGCAAAGTAGTGTCAGATGTTTTTGAGGAAGTATGTAATCTAATTTACCAAGTATTTAATTCATCAGTTACAACAGGTATTGCATCTGATAAACTAAAAATCTCTAAAATTATACTAATATATAAATCAGGAGAAACCAATTATTTAAACAATTGTAGCCCAATCTCAATCCTTTCGGTATTCTTGAAACATCTAGAACGAATAATCTATAAAAAATTAAATAAATATTTAAAAACTAACAAAATTATCAATAAAAGTCAATCTGGTTTTTAAAAGCTACACTCAACTGAGCATGCAATCCTTGGCGTCTCAAATAGGATAAGTAGATCATTTAAAAAAAAAAATTCACATTAGGGATCTTTATTGATTTGTCAAAGGCATTTGACACCGTCAAACATGAGATTTTAAAAATAAATGAAAAAGTATGGTATAAAAAATCAACCTTAAATTGCTTAAATTTAAGCTTAAATTTAAAAACTACTTTAAATTTAAAAACTTTCTAACAGAAAGTGTGTTATTTTAGATAGAAAAAGCAACTAAAATTTACTAAAAACAAAATGTGGTGTACCCCAAGGTTCCATTCTTGCTCCTCTTTTGTTTCTTATTTATATAAACGATCTTCCAAACGCCTCTAATATCTTTAAAACTATAATGTTTGCAGACGATACAAACTTATTTTACTCATCAAAGACAATTGAATAAACAAATGCTGAACCAAAAAAAAAAATTAATATATGGTTTAAATCAAATAAACTGTCACTTAATATAGAAAAAACTAGTATATACTATTCCACTCTAACCAACAAATTAAAAAAATATCCCTGCACCTACCAACAACTAATATAGAAAATATCATCATCAAAAGAGCTCTGAATACAAAGTTTTTAGGAGTTCTATTTAATGAACACATCTCCTGGAAATCCCACATAAACTACATTAACACAAAAATATCATAAAACATAGGTTTGCTTTACAAAGCAAGACTATTTTTGTCACAAAAAAGTCTGAAACATGTCTACTTTGCATTTGTACATAGCTATCTTATCTATGCCAACTTAGCATGGGGCGGTACCCATAAATCTAATAGTGAACCACTTTACTTATGTCAAAAACACACTTCAAGACTAGTATACAACAAAAATAAGTTTACTCATGCTCAACCCTTACTGAAACAAATGAGCACACTAAATATATTTGAAATAAACATTTTTCAAAATATGCTTTTTATGTTTAAATATAAACTAAGTCTGGTTCCAGAACATTTACAGCACACTTTTTTAAAAACAATATAAATAAATACAATACAAGAGCAACAGGAAACTTAAGGATAACGTTTGAGACAACAAGACTCTCAATATTCTCAATTACATATCTTAGTCCCTATTTATTTAACAAATTAGTTTCCAGAAACGAATCACTATTAAACTTAAACAATAAAGACTCTCTGAAAATCAAGCTAAAAACTGCAATAATTAAATTAAACAACAATAAGGAATTTTTTTAAATTTAAAAAAAAAATGTAGCTTAACTTATAGTACAAACCAATAAAAAAAATAAAAAATAACAATATTAATAAAAAGGTATATATATAACAAATACATATATATCACGTATGCAACTGATTTTTTATGTGTATTATATGTCTCGGAAAAAGGTACTCGACAAAAATGACTTAAGTCTTCTGCGAGCTTCCTATAACTACATACAAGTAATTCTTTTTATCAATCTTTTTTTTGAAATGTGGTAAATAAACTTGCAGCGAAACATCTAAACACTAAAAAATGTTGGCTGGAGGTATATTTAAAATAAGTTATTATTTTATATGAAGGGTAGGTAAAAATGATTTTATGATGTCAAACAAACTATTACACTTGCGCTCTATGATTTTTTAATTATCACTAGGCTTAATTTTTTTAATGACTAATAAACTTAGTTTGTCCATTGTTTCTAATAAATCTCTTAAGATTGCAACATAAGATTACAACATAAGATTGCAACATTTTACATTTTTTTAAAATATTATGAAGTATATTATTTGATTAATTTTTGAGTTTTGCTGTGTTTTTTAGTATAAATGGATAAAGTTCTACAATATCCTCAATTTCAAATTAAGTTGTCTAAACTACTTGTTCAAGATTGGTTTGAGATTGGTATTTACTTAAATGTTAAACAGCATATTTTAAAAGCAATTAGAAATGATTCTATAAATTTACTAAAACAAGAAGACAAAGCATATGAAATGATAAGGAAATGGTTCAACTTTGATGAAAATCCAACGTTTGAAAAGTTAAAACTTGCCATTTTAAATATTCCAAAAAAAGATTTATTGAAGGAGGTGGAGGTTCTTGCAAGTACACATTTTTTCTTTTTTTTATTTGTATTATATAAATTTTTTAGATTGTTGTTTGTCACTCTCATTATATGTTTATTTTTTTGTTATTATTTTAACTTCCTCATCAAATTCTTTGCTTTCAAAAAAATTTGATTATGATGATAATGATGTTGTTTTATTTTTTTAAACATTTGATTATTTTAGATTTTTGTAAAATGACTATTAAGTTAAAAAACTATTTTTGTATATTTTATTAGATATGTTTTTAAATAAATTCACCGATTTTATCAAAGTAAAAAATTCATTAAACAGTGGTAAATATATAATATGTACTATAATAGCATGTTAATGATGTGGAAGTATTTTTCGGTTATTAATTTAACTTCCCCATCAAATTCTCTGCTTACAGAAAATTTTGATGATGATGATGATGATGATGATGATGATGATGATGATGATGATGATGATGATGATGATGATGATGATGATGATGATGATGATGATGATGATGATGATGATGGTGATGATGATGATGATGGTGATGATGATGATGATGGTGACAACAATGATTACAGAAATACTATTCATTAAAGTTTAATCATAAATTTTAGAAGAAATATAAAAGACAAAATTTTAAATAAACTTATCTGCTCTTAAAAAAAAATTATTATAGTTGATGATGATGATAATGATTATGATGTTTATTTTTTAATAAAATATTATATTATAAATTTTTTTTTATACTTTGAGTTTTTGAATAGTGTTGTAAAAATATATTTATGTTTATTTAACCAGGTGGGTTTTTCACAATGACTTCAGTATTACCAGAAGTTTCTTTGAATACAGGTAATTCTTAATTGAATAAATAAAGAAAATAAACGATGAAAATAGTAATGATAAGAATTATCATGAGTATGTTGAAAAACATGATCGAAATGATGATGATTGCAATGATCATGATGTTTATGTTGATTATTATGTTAGGTTAAATGTTTAATATGAAACTAAATAATAAAATATTTGGATGTAATTACATTTGAAAGTAATGAACAGTTGAAAAATTAGACATAATAAAACTTATCTATATTTTAACTTATCTTATTTGAATTTATTAAGTTTTTTTGTCAAATAATCCAGTTTTAAGATCTCTAAGTATTTTATATTTAGAGATTTTAAAAGTATATATGGTTTGGTAGTCTTTTAAAAACTAAAATAACAAATACATATTTCTATGTATAGTTAAATAATTTCATACGGAAGAATGTTTTTCATTGGTTAAATAAAAATGAATAGAAAATGGAGTATTTGTATTAAATACTAATTAACATACAATTTTTTTTTTTACTTTACTATTAAAGAGTTATCAATCAAAAAATCGTCAAGTGTTTTTAATAAATTGGCATTACTGAACAATATAGGAGAAATTATTAAAAACATATTGAAACATTGTTAAAATTTAATAGCTATCAATTTATTTTATTTGGAAAAGCCTACTACACCTTGAGTAAGTAGTAATCATCAAAAATAAAAAAATATCAAAATTGTGTTTAAGCTAGGAAATGCAATAAGTTGATTCAAAAAAAACAATTTTTTGTTTAATCAACTTATATAGGAATATATGTGTCAAAGTAATTTCTTGTAAATCACTTTTTATAAAAATATGGCTTTGCAGAATTATGGTAAAAGTGTTTTTAACAATTAATAAATGCCTATTGTTTTCA